>NC_092383.1:3112451-3412451 GCF_030028105.1 Mobula birostris | reverse complement strand
ACACCCTTACCAATGAAGAACCTGTCAACCGCAGCTTTAGATATACCCAGTGACCTAGCCTCCACAGCTATCTGTGGCAATGAATTCACAGATTCACCACCCTCTGGCTAAAGAAATTACTCCTCATCTCTATTCGAAAGGGACTTCCCTCTTTGTGAGGCTGTGCCCTCTGGTACTGGACTCCCCCACTATTCCAACTATTGGAAACATCCACTCCCTGTCACCCTATCAATCGCCCACCAGGCAAGCATGAGCTGTCTCCTTGACCCTGGGGCCAGAGAGCTCCAACACTGCCCTCAGATTCACCTCTGACCAGTCAGTAACTCTGCGCCGTTCCCGCGTGGGGCAGACGGACACTAACAGCTGGCACGCCAGCTTCCACTCAACGGAAGGGACGCCCCATGGCCGACCAGCACACTGCAAGCCCCTAGCTCCTTTACTGACTTCCTGTGGAGGTGGCTCAGACAACCGCCTTCTGCACCAGGTCACCGTTGTACAGAACCTGGGATTGTACTAACCCTAGCAACCTCAATTAGAGAACGTAGAACATAGAATAGTACAGCACAGTACAGGCCCTTCGGCCCACATTGTTGTGCCGACCCTCAAACCCTGCCTCCAAACATGTCTTATGAGGATAGGTTGAGCAAGCTTTTCTCTAAGGAGGATGCGAGGTGACTTGATAGAGGTGTACAAGTTGATCGGAGGCATAGTCTGGCCAACTGGAGACTTTTTCCTGGGGTGGAAATGGCTAATACAAGGGGCCATAATTTAAAGGCAATTGATGGAAAGAATAGGGTTTTTTTAAAACACAGTGAGTGGTGGGTGTGTGGAACACACTGCTGGGGGTGGGGGTTGGGGTGGTAGAGGCAGATACATTAGGGACATTTAAGAGACTCTTAAAGATGATGGAAAAACAGGGCCCATGTAGGAGGGAAGGTTTAGACTGATCTAAGAGTAGCCTTAAAGGTTGGCATAACATTGTGGGCCAAAGGGCCTGTGCTGTCTAATCTGTGTTCCAACATGTACCACCACGACAGACCACCTCTGCACTGCCACGAACTTGTCTCTGACTGTTTTTTTTTGCACCAATTTCTTATTTTGTGCTGTCTTTTCACTGTGGTATAATTAGGGTATACTTCATGTTGTGTGTGCTGGCCGTATCTACGTGCCTGTCAGGCTGCTGTAAGCAATGTTCTCCTTCTACCCTGTACCCCTCTGCACACACGATAAGAAACTCGCCTTCGCTTGTCTTGACCAGGAACTCCCTTGACAGTAAAATGTGAAACATTCTGTGTCATGGCGAGATCAGCCTGCGAGATAATGGAGGCTGCTCTCTGACTCAGCTGTCACTCAGCCCCTCGTGGGGTCTGCGTCTGCTCAGCGCCTCTTCTTTTTCGCGGTCAGCAACCCCGTGGGTCTCTCCCCAACACGAGTGGGGGGTTTGGGGGGAGGTGGTTGTGAGTTTCAAAGCTGCATCTGAAATTCTAACCACTGTGTGATTCATCTCCACACCAGGAATCAAAGATCATTCTGACCTACTTTGCCCCAACTCCTGAGGCTTGTAAACACCTGTGGAAGTGCGGAGTGGAGAATCAAGCCTTTTACAAGTGAGTGCGTTTACTTAGTGAAATGCTCAAATTCAGACTCATTTATTCATCAGCTGGACATCAAAACATGCAGTGAACTGCAACCAACATGACCTAAGGGTGTGCCAGGGGCAGCCCACAAGTGTCGCCACACATTCCAGTGCCAACATGGCATTCCCACAGTTTTCAGCAGAACCACACTAACAACAACAACAGCAAGACAAGCCCTTTTCTTTCCTCCCTCCCACCCACTCACTCACTCACCCCAGGGCAGGCAACCTCCAGTGCAACTCACAGACCCAGGACTTTGGTCATCGGTCCTCAGCTTCCAGACTTCCAATTGATCCTAGGGCTTCGATCATCAATATTGACCCCAGTACGGGACCGCGTCGCCAGGCTTCGAACTCTGGGTTTGCGGATAATGCGACCCCAAACTCGCGACTCGCTCTCTCGTGTATCTAGGCGGTCACTATCCCTCATGTCTCCTGCCCGCACAGACCTCTGATTCTCCAACGTTCAAAGCTGAGGCAGACCACTCAGCCCCTCAGTGCTGTGCCCCACACACATCTCTCCCCACCTCTCCACCTCTTCCCATCTCCTTCCATGTGACGATATGACCACATGGACATAGGGAGATGGAGTGGCCGCTTGGACTCTCAAACCTGCTCTGCTCTGGTTAAAATATTAGATTATGAGGACACTCAGTCCTCGTTTATTGTCATTTAGAAATGCATGCATTAAGAAATGATACAATGTTCCTCCAGAGTGATATCACACAAAAACAGGACAAAAAGACTAACACTGACAAAACCACATAATTATAACATATAGTTAAAGCAGTGCAAAACAATACCATAATTTGATACAGACCATGGGCATGGTAAAAAAAAAGTCTCAAGTCCCGATCGACTCCTATAGTCCCCGATAGCAGGCGGCAAAAAGGGAGAAACTCCCCTGCCATAAACCTCCAGGCACCGACAACTGACAACTGCCAATGCGTTGGAAGCACCCGACCACAGCTGACTGAGTCCGTCCGAAAACTTCAAGCCTCCGACCAGCCCCTCCGATACAGCCTCCCGAGCGCCATCCTCTGCCGAGCGCCTTTGACCTCGTCCCGGCCGCCAAAACAAGCAAAGCCGAGGACTCAGAGGCCTACTCCTCCGGAGATTCTCGATCACACAGTAGCAGCGGCAGCGAAGCAGGCATTTCAGAAATTTCTCCAGATGTTCCTCCGTACTCTCACGTCCGTCTCCATCAAATCAGAATTGTGCAACTTCATATTCCTGCTGACTGAGTGACTTCTGCCACTGTGAAGATGTACAGAATGTGCTGTCGTCCTCGTGGAAGAGAAGGGAAGAAACTTCACCCCATCTGTTTTCAACAATGAGTCCTGGAGCTCAATTCTCACATGCGGGGGGTGGGGGGGGGGATCATCTTCTCCTCACCACTGGATCCTGACATTTCGGCGATCCATGGTTCTTCAGAAGGCAAGAATGAGGCTTAAAACCTGTTTCCAATCATCTTATTGAGTGTCACCAGAGCAGAGGAAAGGAAGAAGTGTAGTAAGAGATTAAAGAAAGAGAAAGACTCTTCCCAATAGTGGGAAGTCATGGTCTCCTCATACCAGACAACTGATAACAGGATTCCAGTGATCACAGATAGCCAGATTCAGATAATATGATAATCACCACCGAAGTAAAGAAGATTCCAGAAAAATGCAGCAGCAAGTGTAACTGCTGGCAAATTCCTGAATAATCGTGTGTGTAGTCGATTATGCAAAAACACAGAAAAGCACAGGAAAGTCAAACTACAGGCAAAATAACAAATCCACAACCCAATACAACAGCACCCATCTTGTCGAGACCATCTTTGACTTCCTAAATGCCCACTCCTCCAGCATGTCCATTCTCAATGAGCTGTGTGGAAGGGAAACCCAGGTCCTTCTGAGTATCAGTGTCTCTGAAAACACAGCCTTTCTTTTCATTTACCAGAACCCCATGTTTTTATAACTCTGCTCTGTTCATAAGACCATTGGACATTGGGGCAGAATGAGGCCATTCAGCCCATAAAGTCTGCTCTGTCATTCCATCATGGCTGATTTACTATCCTCTCAGTTCCATTCTGCTATCTTCTGCCTGTAACCTTTGACACCCTGACTAATCAAGAAGCAATCAACCTCCATTTTAAATACACCCAATGACTTGGCTTTCACAGCTGTCTGTGACAATGAATTCCACCAATTCATCATTCTCCATCTGAAGAAATACCTTCTCATCTCTGTTCTAAATGGACGTCCCTCTATTCTGAGGCTGTGTCCTCTGGTCCTAGGCTCCCCCACCATAGGAAACATCCTCTCCACATCCACTCCATCTAGGCCTTTCAATATTTGATAGGTTTCAGTGAGATCACCCTTCATTCTGGTAAATGAGAGTGTGGTTCGGTAGCATAGTGGTTAGCACAACGCTTTACGATAGAGACAACCTGGGCTCAATTCACGTTGCTGACTGTAAGGAACATGTACGTTCTCCCCAAAACTGCATGGGTTTCCTCCGAGTGTTCCGGTTTCCTCCCACAGTCCAAGGATGTAGGTTAATTGGCCATTGCAAATTGTCCTGTGATTAGGCTGTGATTAATTTGGGGGAATGCTGGGCAGTGTGGCTCGAAGGGCTGGAAGGGCCTATTTCACGTTGTATCTCGATTGATCAATAAATAAATAAATCAGAGAGATCTGCTACATAAAAAGCTGAAAATCCTCTAAGCTCTGGGTTGTGGACCTGTAGGCCCTGGGGATTTGCCTTTTTCAGGCTTACCCTCCTCATCAGAAATCATTATTTACTCATTTGAACTGGACCTTTGGAGACACTTTTTGGTGTTTATGAAGACAATTTCTTCATCCCTCTGCCAGTTCCTAGTTTTCCACAATAATTTCTCCTGCCTCTATCTGTAAGAGATGCTCATTTACCCTCCCCCCCACTAGTCTTTTCCTTTTCCTTTTTATGTGCTCATAAAATTGCTACTGTCCATTTTTATGTTTTTCCCTCGTTTGCTCTCATATCTATCGACCCTTGGGCTATCCTTTGCTGAATTCAGAAATGCCTCCAATCCTTGGATTTCCTGCTTCACCTACTGGCCCTTATACTCAATACCATTTTCGAGTTTTCAACGCCAAGCAAGGTTCAAGTTCATGTTAATTGTCATCTGACTGTACATACATAACAGCCAAATGAAACTATGTTCCCCCGGTGCACAAAACATCTATTACACACTGCACATACACCAAAATATTATCATAATTAAGTTAATAAAACATGATTCAAAATGCGTGTAGCGTGCAGCACGTGTAAACAGTAAACAGGTCGCTGTCCTAGTGGCGAGAGCTCAATAGTGGGGAGGTGTTTATTAGTCTCACGGCCTGAGGGATGAAGCTGTTACCCAGTCTGACAGTCCTAGTCCTGGTGCTCTTGTACCTCCTTTCTGATGGTGGCAGGTCAAAGAGATTGTTTGGATGGGAGGTAGGGATCCTCAACAATGTGTCAAGCCCTTCATATTTAATGCCCCTGGTAAATGTCACAAATAGAGGGGGGGCCAGGAGACCATGATAATACTGTCCACTGGAGGGTCTTGCGGTCCGATGCCTTGCCACACAACGATGCAATGATACTGCTCTACTCCATGGCTGGTCACTTCTCCCAGTGAGTTTTTCTGCTGCCAAGGAATATTTATGTATCACACATCATTATTAGTTCCTTGAAGGCCTGCACTTTCCCCCCGACACTCTTTAACATGGTTTGCCAGTCTAACCCAGCTGATTTGCCCCTTAGACATTCACAGTTCCCTATTTCCTATTTTGAGTCACTTTCTAGATTGAACTGAACATTAAATTCTATCAGGTTATGATATTCTTTCCTGGAAGCAGTTTCCTACAAGGTTATTAATTGACCTTTTCTGAAAAAGATCTAAAACTGCCTGTCCCCAGTCAGCTCCTCAACATCTAGAAATACACCCCCCACACATTCCAGGAAGTGGTCCTCTACGCTGTTTGTACCACTTAACTTTCCCAGTCTATTTGTAGATTAAAGACCCCATAGCTGCAGCACTACAGACACCTTCAGCTCCCCTCTTGAATCATGCCCTATGTCACTGTCACTGTTCAGAGGCACGCAAGCAGTTCCCGTTAATATTCCCGGCCCACTGCTGCTCTTAGCTGCCCCAAGCTGATTTAATACAGCACCACAATCTGCCAAGCCAAACTGTTTTCAAATTAGTGTTCTGATGTCATCCCACTCAACAGCACCGTCCCCACCCCCTCCTTTCCCTTCTGCCTGCCTACCTAATACAGCCATAGAGTCACAGAACACTACAGCACAGAAACAGGCCCTTTGGCCCATCTAGTCCATGCCAAACTATACTCTGCCCAGTCCCATCGACGCACACCCGAACTGTGGCCTTTCGTACCCTTCCCGTCCTTATACCTATTCAAACTTCTCCGAAATGTTACGGTCAAACCCACATCCACCACTCCTGCCAGCAGCTCATTCCACACTCTCACCACCCGCTGAGTGAAGATCCCTCTCAAGTTCCCTTTAAATATTTCGCTTTTGAACCCTAACCTAGTTCCAGTCTACCCCAACCTCAGTGGAAAAAGCCTGCTTGCATTCACCCTGTCTAAACCCCTCCTAAGTATGTTTCAGAATCTGATTCAGGTTTCATATCACCGGCATTTGTCGTGGAATTTGTTGTTCTGCAGCAGCAGTACATTGTAATACATGATAATAAAAACTGTAAATTACAGTAAGTATATATATATTTTAAAAGGTTAAATTAAGCAAGTAGAGCAAAAAGTGGAAAAAAAATAGTGAGGTAGTGTTCAGGGGTTCAATGTCCATTCAGAAATCAGATGGCAGAGGGGAAGAAGCTGTTCCTGAATCACTGAGTGTGTGCCTTCAGGCTTCTGTACCTCCTCCCTAATGGTAGCAATGAGAAGAGGGCCGGCCTTCAGCCGGAGAATGGTGAATCCTTTGCCACAGGCAGCTGTGGAGGCCAGGTCTTTATGTATATTTAAGGCAGAGGTTGACAGGTTCTTTGGACTGTGGGAGGAAACGGGAACACCCGGTGAAAACCCACTGTTTCCATGGGGAGGACGTACAGGCTCCTTCCAGATGATGTCAGAATGAACTCCGAGCTCTGATGCCCCGAGCTGTAAGTGTTGAGTTAACTGCTGCATTACTGTGGCACCCTACCATAGCAATTTCCTCCTGAATCCCAACAATCCCTCCCTTCGGGAAAATCACCCTATTTAACGAAGCTTTTGGTCACCTGACCTGTTTGGGTCAGGAATTATTTTGCATTTGATGACACTTGAAACGTTTTAAAGGCAACATAGTATTCAAACGACAGATTCAGATTGCTTTATGTATGACATGTACATCAAAACATACAGTAGATTGCATTAATAACCAACACAACCTAAGGGAGCAGTCCGCGAGTGTTGTCATACATTCCAGCAAGAACAAAGCATACCCATCATATTCAGCAGAACAACGTAAGCAAAAACCACGACAAAACAATCCCCTTTCCTCCCTCCCAGCCACCCACTCACACATCCAGGCCTCCATCTCCAGGCCTCTGTCCTCCAGCGTTTGGCTCCGGACTGGCAGATTTCAGGCCTTCTACTTCCTGTCCTTGGCTGCAGACTCTCAGATGTCAAATCTGTAGATGAATATTAGGGGTTAACAAGATTATCAGTGAACCATTTTGATGGGCGAGAGGTCTCGGTGTCTAAGAGGGGTCGGGGGCAGTGCTGGATTTGATGCTCTCTGTCCTCTTCTGCAGGTTTGAGAAATCCAGTCAGGTGCGAACGGTGTCCAGCAGCAACATGTTTTTCAAGGGGAGCCGGTTCCGATACAGGTAAATAGTTACAGTAAGTAGAGGTCACTGTGAACTTCATTTCGTGAGGAGTGAAAGCAAAAAATAGAGGCTGAAGTCCCAACCAGGAAAAGAAAAAATTATTTGCAACACCGACACAAAATGCCGGAGGAACTCAGCAGGTCAGGCAGCATCTATGGAGGGGAAGAAACAGCTGATGTTCTAGACCAGAGGTTCCCGACCTTTTTTACGCCCTGGACCCCTACCATTAACAGAGGGGCTGGTGGACTACGGGTTGAGAACCCTGGTACTTGACCTTTCACTGGAGAACCGCTAGGTTTACAGAGTCCTAGAAAGGTACAGACCCTTCGGCCCATCTAGTACATGCTGAAACCCTTTAAACTCCTTAATGATCTGCTCCTGGCCCATGGCCCTCCGTATCCCTACCATCCACGTACCTATCCAAACTGATCTTGGGTAGAAAGTAGAAACGAGCAATGGGGGGGTACCTTTAGGCACAGGAGCAGAATTAGGCCTTTTGTCCTGTTGGGTTTGCTGGGCTGTTCGGTCATGGCTGATTTATTTTCCCCCTCAACCCCACTTTCCTGCCATTGATGGGCTTACAAAGCAAGAACCTATCAACCTCTGCCCTAGTTATATCTAGTGATTGGCCTCCAAAGCCGTTGGTGGCAATGAATTCCACAGATCCATCATGCTCTGACTAAAGACATTCCTCCTCATCTCTGTTCCAAAGAGGCAACCTTGTGTTCTGGGCTTGTCTAGGGGATGGGAACTGTGATAACCGTGGATGGGAGATTTCCAGAATTGACGGCGTGGGAGACAATGGCCTGATGCTCCATAGTGGAGTCGGAGAATCGGAGAAGTTGAGATGGTTGATGTCTTGTTAGCGGTTAGAGATGGAAAGATCCAGAGTGGGGTGTCCAAGAAGAAGAGGAGGGCTGAAGACAGGAGGAGGGGCCTTCAGTTCGGGTGTGGGGAGCCCTTGCCAAGGATGTAGGCTTGGAGTCAGAGGTGGTGGAAGAAGAGCTCGGCGTCATGGTGGGCTTGAAGCTCATCGAGATGCTGGTGCAGGAGGGCAAAGATAAGGCCTTTTTGTCCAGTCTGATGAAGGGTCTCAGCCTGAAACATCGACTGTTTATTCTTCTCCATAGATGCTGCCTGACCTGCTGAGTTCCTGTAGCATTTTGTTTATATTGCCCTGGATTTCCAGCAATGCCCAAGTCTTGTGTGTTTACACACATTCCCAGTCCCTCTTCCCTTTCAGTGTCTGGGAGCTGCCTGGCCTGCTGAGTTCCTCCAGCATTTTATGTCTGTTGCACAGGAGTTCCAGCGTCTGCAGAATCTCTCGTGTCTGAGTGTTTGCAATGTTTCTATCTCTAGATTGGAATGTCAGGTTGAAAAAAATCAGGAGCTGTTCCCATTTCCCCTTGGGTGCGGAGCCAAGACCAGTGGTCACTGTCTCCGCGGCTCCAGTCCAATGCCATGATACCACAGGGAGAAAGTGCAGACTCCAGGGGATGACCCCGGGTGGCTGGGGGAGTGAGGGAGTGGCACTCCCTGTGGCACGGCCACACCTCCCACCTGTACCACTCCGCCTCAGTCAGAACGGGGGGAGGGGGGTTGGTGAGGGAGGATTCAGCCACGACCCGTCACCTCCCAGTCTCTGAGCCCCGGTCCTGTGGTTGCTGCTTTCAGTGGGAGAGTCGCAAAGGAGGTGATCGAGTCCAGCGCGAAGATTAAGAGGAGCCCCCCGGAGATTCACAGGTAGGAACATGCACCTCAGCAGTTCCGAGTTAAAGACCTGCTCACATCTCGCCTGTGCTTGTCGTGTGTGACTGCAGAGATGTCTTCCTTCCAGCTCTGTAAATGAAATATTTATTCATCAGACGTTCATCCAAACATACAGTGAAATGCATCGTTTGCATTAACAACCAACACAGTCAAAGGACGTGCTGGGGGCAGCCCGCAAGTGTCAACACACAACAAAGCGTGCCCACGATGTTCAACAGAACAACACACAGTCAGTGTACACCAACAGCTGAACAACACACAGTCAGTGTACACCCAACAACAGAACAACACAGTCAGTGTACACCCAACAACAGAACAACACACAGTCAGTGTACACCCAACAACAGAACAACACACAGTCAATGTACAATAGCAGCTGAACAAATCCCTTCCTACCCTCCCACCCTCATTTGGCAACCACCGTCCCTCATCCTTCATGCCTCCCAACCACAGTCCTTGAATGGGGATCACTGGTCCTTGTCCTCAACACCTGCTGACCTGATCCCTGTCCTCGTGCATTGCTGGAGTCTGACATCTGTACCTACTGCCCTGAACTCCCCTCATCCCTAACCGTAAATCCTAACCTGTCCCATACTCTCTCTTATTCCTGTCCCTAAACCCTAACCTGTCCCATACTATCCTTCATTCCTGTCCCTAAACCTTAACCCCTAATCCGTCCTCTAACTCCCCACACCGTCCCTAAACTCCTCCATCCCTGTCCCTAAACTCCCCCATCCCTGTCCCTAAACCCTAACCTGTCCCCTAACTCCCCCATCCCTGTCCCTAAACCCTAACCTGTCCCCTAACTCCCCATCTCTGTCCCTAAACCCTAACCTGTCCTCTAACTCCCCCCATCCCTGTCCCTAAACCCTAACCTGTCCCCTAACTCCCCCCATCCCTGTCCCTAAACCCTAACCTGTCCTCTAACTCCCCCCATCCCTGTCCCTAAACCCTAACCTGTCCTCTAACTCCCCCCATCCCTGTCCCTAAACCCTAACCTGTCCTCTAACTCCCCCCATCCCTGTCCCTAAACCCTAACCTGTCCTCTAACTCCCCCCATCCCTGTCCCTAAACCCTAACCTGTCCACTAACTCCCCCATCCCTGTCCCTAAACCCTAACCTGTCCCCTAACTCCCCCCATCCCTGTCCCTAAACCCTAACCTGTCCCCTAACTCCCGCACTGTCCCCAAAACCATCCCTATGAGCCTAAAGGAATAACTGATTCTGAGCCACGACCTCAACAGTCATAGTCATAGTTATACTTTATTGATACCGGGGGAAATTGGTTTTCGTTACAGTTGCCCTATAAATAATAAATAGTAATAGAACCATAAATAGTTAAATAGTAATATGTAAATTACCCCAGTAAATTATGAAATAAGTCCAGGACCAGCCTATTGGCTCAGGGTGTCTGACCCTCCAAGGGAGGAGTTGTAAAGTTTGATGGCCACAGGCAGGAATGACTTCCTATGACGCTCTGTGTTGCATCTCGGTGGAATGAGCCTCTGGCTGAATGTACTCCTGTGCCCACCCAGTACATTATGTAGTGGATGGGAGACATTGTCCAAGATGGCATGCAACTTAGACAGCATCCTCTTTTCAGACACCACCGTGAGAGAGTCCAGTTCCATCCCCACAACATCACTGGCCTTACGAATGAGTTTGTTGATTCTGTTGGTGTCTGCTACCCTCAGCCTGCTGCCCCAGCACACAACAGCAAACATGATCGCACTGGCCACCACAGACTCGTAGAACATCCTCAGCATCGTCCAGCAGATGTTAAAGGACCTCAGTCTCCTCAGGAAATAGAGACGGCTCTGCCACTTCTTGTAGACAGCCTCAGTGTTCTTTGACCAGGCATCACAGCTCGGCAACATCTTGACCAGAAGGCCCTCTCCAAATTCTGTCCAATACCCTTTGTATCACCTAACACACATATCCTGGCCATTCTCAGAGATCCCCTTCTTGGCTCTGATAGCCCCTATCTCTCTACTCTCTGACCCTTGTGCGGGATCTCCCCATGCACCATCACACACATGTCCCGCACCTACTGGTGATACCATCAAAGGTTTACAGTTACTGATTATCAGGATGGATGCCAGTCTGGGAGAGAGGAGCCGAATGGCCTTGTTTCATTGACAGAGCAGAGCAGCCAGATGCCTCTGCCCTTCACCCTGCCTGACATGGTGAGACCGTCCGAGCTGTAGAGCTTGGCAGCTGTCGTCATCCTGTCTGTCCTTCTGCCATAGGACATCAAACATAGAACTGTTCAGCATAGTATGAACTGTTTGTTCCACCTTGCTGCATTAAACTCAGTCTTTCCTGCCTGCATATTCAGACCCAGATTCATTTGAAGTGTGCATCTTTTGCATTAACAACCAACACAACCCAAGGGTGTGCTGTGGACATCCTGCAGGTGTCCCCACGTTCCAGCGACAGCACAGCATTCCCACCACATTCAGCAGAACAACACAAAATAAGTCAGTCAGTCTCACACACATACACACACACACACACACACACACTCTCTCTCTCACAGACACACACACACACATACTCTCACACACAGTCTCACACACACTCCCTCTCTCACACACACACACACACACCACCAGCCGCAGGACAGGTTGCCTCTGGGCTTCCAGTCTTTGGCCCTGGCAAGGACTGGAGGCCTGGACTTAACAAGAAGTTAAGAAAAGAAATGGCACTTCGTCATTTGCTGTGTGTCTTGCCTTTACATCAGACCTCCAGATGTGCAGCACCTCACACTCCCTCAAATTCAACTCCCTCTGCCGTATTTTCGACCGTGGCTCAGCCAATTCTCAGCCCTGTGGACCTGTGCCCTGTTTTCCCGCCCGTCCTAGAATTACATGAAGAATAAAATACAGAAAGAAAGAAGAAAGATTAATGAAGTATTAAAAGAGACAAAATAATCCTTATTGACCAATCAATAGACCACCGCACACAATGTACTGCTGGAGGGAACCGAAATGTCCAACAGCTTTTCCAGTCTCTCCCTCTCCCTCTCTCTCTCTCTCCCTCTCTTTGATGTCCTCATTTCTCACTCCAGCTCTTAGCACTCGTCGTGACCCCATCCTAAGGGAAGATTCCCACTCGTACAAAGAAATTGTGCTTTTTAACAGAGAAATATCTCTGATACAGTGAGACTCAGTGGCTTTTCGTGGCAGTTAGAGGTGAAGGTTGGTGGAGTTGTGGACAGAGTAGAAAGTTGTCATGGGTTACAACGGGACATGGACAGGATACAGAGCCGGGCTGAGAAGTGGCAGGTGGAGTTCAATCTGAAAACCGTGAAGTGACTCACTTTGGAGGGTCGAACTTCAAGGCAGAGTACAGGGTTAATGGCAGGATTCTTAGCAGTGCAGAAGAACGGGGGATCTTGGGATCCACGTCCATAGATCCATCAAAGTTGCTGTACACGTTGATAGGGTGGTGAAGAAGGCGTGTGGTGTGTTGTCCTCCATTAGACTGGGGATTGAGTTCAAGAGCCGGGAGGTAATGTTGCAGCTCTATAAAATTCTGGTCAGATCAGACATGGAGAATTGTGTTCATTTCTGGTCACTTCGAAATAGTGAGGAGGAGGAGAAGATGGCGACGCAACACAGCTCGCAGCGGCCACTTCGGTGAATGATATCTGTTATCTGTCAAGTAGGATGCCGTGCACAATCCAGATTTGATGGAGACAGATGTGAGAGCACGGAGGAACATCTGGTGAAACTTCTGAAATGCCTGCTTCGCTGCTGCTGCTACTGTGTGATCCTGAATCTCCGGAGGGGAAGGCCCCGAGTCCTCGGCTTCGGTTGTTGCTCGGCAGCCGGGGTGAGGTGGAAGCGCTCGACAGAGGATGGTACTCGGAGAGGCTGTGTCGGAGGGGCTGGTCGGAGGCTCGAAATTTTCAGACGGAGTCAGAGTCGGCTGTGGTCGGGTGCTTCCAATGCATCGGTAGTTGTCGGCACCTGGAGGTTTATGGCAGGGAGAGTTTCTCCCTTTTGCGGCCTGCTATCGGAGACTATCGGGAGTTGATCGGAACTTTGAGACTTTTTTTTACTGTGCCCATGGTCTGCTCTTTATCAAATTATGGTATTGCTCTGTACTGCTGTAACTATATGTTATAATTATGTGGTTTTGTCAGTGTTAGTCTTTGGTTTGTCCTTTTTTTTTGTGATAGTCATAGTCATAGTCATACTTTATTGATCCCGGGGGAAATTGGTTTTTGTTACAGTTGCACCATAAATAAATAGTAATAGAACCATAAATAGTTAAATAGTAATATGTAAATTATGCCAGATGGAAATAAGTCCAGGACCAGTCTATTGGCTCAGGGTGTCTGACCCTCCAAGGGAGGAGCTGTAAAGTTTGATGGCCACAGGCAGGAATGACTTCCTATGACGCTCTGTGTTGCATCTCGGTGGAATGAGTCTCTGGCTGAATGTACTCCTGTGCCCACCCAGTACATTATGTGGTGGATGGGAGACATTGTCCAAGGTGGCATGCAACTTAGACAGCATCCTCTTAGACACCACCGTGAGAGAGTCCAGTTCCATCCCCACAACATCACTGGCCTTACGAATGAGTTTGTCGATTCTGTTGGTGTCTGCTACCCTCAGCCTCTGGAGGAACATTGTATCATTTCTTAATGCATGCATTTCTAAATGACAATAAACGAGGACTGAGTGTCCTCATAATCTGATCTAATAGTAAGATGTGGAGGCTTTAATAAGGGTGAAGAGGACATTTACCAGGAAGCTGCCTGGATTCAAAAGCTGTATATGTTCATACACTTCCCCACCCTTTACTTTAATACTTTCCCAAACAATCATGTTCCTCACCATTATCTACTCTCGAGGCTACAGACTGGTACTCACACTAAATTCTCAAATCATGCCCTTGCACTTTCTCAAGACACTCCCACATACGAGACTAACATCATTTTGTCTTTCAAACCATTTAGTGTTACAGGTATCAAGGAGGAATGAATTTTAACTCTTTCCTTACTCAGATCAGGCCTGGTACCCAGTCGAAGTTGCCCCTCCATCTCCCACGGATCACGGTTGAGCAGCGTGCCGAGGACCCGCCGGAGGGCTGTGCACATCTCCATCATGGAAGGTAAGGGCCCAGGAAGGTGGGGGCGGAGACAGGGAGAGGGTCTGGTCACCGGAAACTGGGGGCTGGTGCTGGAGATCGGCTGGAGCTTTGCCAGGACAAACAGTGGAGCATGACCCACCGGCACCAATTATTGATCCCTGTGGCCGCAGGAAGCGAGGAAATTGGAATTAATTGGAAGTGAAAAGGGCTGCAAACTGAGCGTGAGACCACAAGGGAGAACGGAGACATTGGAAACATAGAGCATCCCCCAGTCCTGATGAAGGGTCTGGACTGTCCATTGCCACCTGCAGTTGCTGCTCGATTCACCAAGCTCCTCCACCTTTTGTCTTGCTTGGTTATTTGTTTTATAGGGAGATCCCTCACTGGGGGTATGATTATAAGAAGGCATCCCCCCCCCCCCCTCACACCACCACCCTGGGAAGCAGTTTAAAAGGAGACCTCATTGGAGGACAGTCTGTACTCTCTGGAGTTTGTAAGAATGAGGGGAGATCTCATTGGGACCTATCGATTATTGGAAGGCCTAGATAGAGTGGATGGGGTGAGGATCTTTCCTGTAGTGGGGGGAAGACTAGGACCAGAGGGTAAAGCCTCAGAATTGAGTGATGTCCATTTAAAACATAGATGAGGAGGAATTTCTTTAGCTAGGGTTGGTGAATCTGTGGTATTCATTACCACAGACGGCTGTGGAGGCCAAGTCATTGGGTATATTTAAACTAGAGATTGATAGTTTCTGGATTAATCGAGGTGTCAGAGGTTACGGGGAGAAGACAGGAGAGTGGGGTTGCGAGGAATAATAAACATTGTATCATTTCTTAATGCATGTATGCATTTCTAAATGACAATAAAAGAGGACTGAGTGTTCTCATAATCTAATAAATCAGCCATGATGGAATGGCCGAACAGATTTGATGGGCCGAACGGCCTAATTCTGCACCCATATCTTATGGTCTTAATTGGAATTGGAAATGATTTATTGTTGTCACATGTACCAAGAACTCAGTACAGGCCCTTCAGCCCAACGAGCCTCTGGCACCCAGTTACACCCCTGTGACTAATCAACCTACTGACCTGTATGTGGGGGAAACCAGAGCACCCGGAGGAAAACCACACGGTCACGGGGAGAGCGTACAAACTGCTTACAGACAGCAGTGGAAAATAGACCCCGGTCACTGGTGTTCTAACAGTGCAGTGCTAACCCCCATGCTACTGCGTTGCCTCCACTTAAGAGTCTCTTAAATGCCTCTAAGAGTCTCTTATCCTTCACCACCACCACCCTGGTAGGATGTTCCACGCACTTACTATGCTCTGTCTTAAAAAAAACTTACCTCTGACCTCCCCACTCTACTTTCCTCCAATCACCTTAAAATTATGCCCCCTTGTATTAGCCATTTTCACCCTAGGAAAAAACAGCACTGGCTGTCCACTCAATCTGTGCGTCTTATCATCATGAACTCCTCTATCGTCTCCCTCAGTACCGCCCCTCCCACCATGAATGTAGGGGGAGGTGTGCCCGAGGCACCCGTGGTTGTATTCCATCCACACTCTGCACCGACGTCTCCCCTGGGTGAACATTGCTGCTGGCTGTGCCTCCCCCCATCTGTTCACGTGCCCACGGTGGGTCTGCCAAGGGCAGCCACTGTTTCTGAGGCTGATCTGTCGACAGCTGCGCTCAGTGGCTTTCCACGGAATCCGTTTCTGAGCTCGTTAACAGCCCGTCATGTTGTCACGTGAGGGGGGGGGCGTCACCCAAGAACTGATCCTTGGGGACCCCCTCACTCTGTCACTGAAGCTCCTCAGAGGCAGTCGGCAAAGTTACAGACCTCCTTCCTCACCAGTCCCCACCTCCCCGCAAACAGGAAGAGACTCCGAGCCAGAGCGAGGGGCTTTGGAACTGATACCCCTCACGTCTGTTGTTTACAGCACACCAACAACCTGTGCCTTTGATGTGTTCAAAGTTCAAAGTAAATTTATTATCAAAGTACACATATGTTGCAATATACAACCCTGAGATTCACCTTCTTGCGGGCATTCACAATAAGTACAAGAAGCACAATAAGATCAGTGAAAGACCACACCCAACAGGACAAACACCCAATGTGCAAAAGTCAACAAACTGTGCAAATTCAAAAAGAAAGAAAAAAATAAATAATAATAAATAAATAAGCAATAAATATCGAGACCATGAAATGAAGAGTCCGTGACAGTGAGTCCATAGGTTGAGGGGACAGTTCAGTGATGGAGCAAGTGAAGTTGAGTTAAGTTATTCCCACCGGATCAAGATCCTGATGGTTGAGGGGTAATAACTGGTGGTGTGTGTCCTGAGGATTCTGTACCTCCTTCCTGCTGGCAGCAGCGAGAAGAAAGCATGTCCTGGATGGTGGGGGTCCCTGATGATGGGTCCCTGGGGGTCCCTACGACAGTGCTCAATGGTGGGGAGGCCCACGGAAGTCAGGTTAACTGTCCTATAATTTCATTTCTTTCTTCCTCATTTCTTAAAGAGTAGAGTGGTATTTGCAAATTTCCAGTCCTCCAGAACCATTCCAGAATCTTGTGATTCTTGAAATATCATTACTAATGCCTCCACAATCTCTTCAGCCACCTCTTTTAGAACCCTGGGGTGTCGTCCATCTGGTCCAGGTGACTTATCCACCTTCAGACCTTCAGCTTTCCGAGCACCTTCTCCATAGCAATAGCAACTGTACTCACTTCTGCCCCTGACACTCTCAAATTTCTGGTATATTGCTTGTGTCTTCCGCAGTGAAGACTGATGCAAGATACCAATTAATCAGAATCAGAATCAGGTTTATTATCACCGGCATGTGACGTGAAATTTGTTAACTTAGCAGCAGCAGTTCAATGCAATACATAATCTAGCACAGAAAAAAATAGTAAATAAAATAAAAATAATAAGCAATAAACAAGTCAATCAATTATGTATATTGAATAGATTTTTAAAAAACGTGCAAAAACAGAAATAATGTATATTTTTTAAAAAGTGAGGTAGTGTCCAAAGCTTCAATGTCCATTTAGGATTTGGATGGCAGAGAGGAAGAAGCTGTTCCTGAATCGCTGAGTGTGTGCCTTCAGGCTTCTGTACCTCCTACCTGATGGTAACAGTGAGAAAAGGGCATTCCCTTTTCCTCTGCCATTTCTTTGTCCCCCTTTACCACCTATCCAATGTCATTTTCCAGCAGCCTTTCTTTTCCTCTTTATATATCTGAAAAGTCTTTTGGAATCCTCTTTGATGTTATTGGCTCACTTACCATATTTCATCTTTTTTCTCTTTATGGGTTTTTTAGTTGCCTCCTGTTGCTTTTTAAAAGCTGCCCAATCCTCTACCTTCCTGCTAATTTTTGCTATATATATGCCATCTCTTCTGCTTTAATTATGTCTTGACCTCCTTTGTCACCCATAGTTGCCTCATTCTCCTTTGAGAATATTTCTTCACCTTTGGGATTATCTGTCCTGCACCTTCCAACTTGCCCCAGAAACTCCAGCCATTGCTGATCTGCCCTCATCCCTGCCAGTGTCCCCTTTGAATCAACGTTGGCCAACTCCTCTCTCACATCTCTGTAATTCCCTTTACTCCACTGTAATACTGATACATCTGACCTTATCTATTTCTCAAACTACAGGGTGAATTCTAGCATATGATGACTGTCTCTTACGGTTTCCTTGACCTCAAGCTTCTGTTCTAAAAAGCCATCTTGTGGGCATTCTACACATTCCGTCTCTTGAGATCTAGTACCAACCCAATTTTCCCAATCTACCTGCATCTTGAAATCCCCCGTGACTGTTGAAGCATTGCCCTTTTTACATCTATCTCCTGTTGTAATTTGTAGCCCACATTCTACCTACTGTCAGAGGCCTGTTTAAAACTCCTAACAGGGTCTCTTTAACCCTGCAGTTGCTTAACTCTACCCACAATGATTCTGCATCTTCTGATCTCATGTCACCTCTCTCTAAGGATTTGATTTCATTTTTTACCAACAGAGCCATCCCCGCCCTCTGCCTACTTGCTTGTCCTTTCAATACAATGTGTTTCGTTGGATGTTAAGCTCCCAACTATGATCTTCTTTCAGCCCTGACTTGGTCATACCGACCAATCTCTAACTGCACCACAAGATCATCTCCCTTATTCTGTATACTGTGTGCATTCAGTCCTGTATTCGGCAGCCTTTTTTGATTTTGACCCTCTGTTACACCTTAACCACTGGCTGCAGTTTTTTCCCTATCATCTGCTTGTCCTTTCTCACACTGCATCTAGTTTATACACCAATATCTGCTCTATCACTCTGGTTCCCATCCTTCCTGTTAAATTAGTTTAAACCCTCTCCAACAGCTCTAGCAAACCTGCTCACAAGGATATTGGACACGCTCGGGTTCAGGTGTAGCCCGTCCCTTTGGTACAGGTCATACCCACCGCAGAGGAGATCCCAATGATCCTGAGATCTGAAATCCTGCCCCCTGCACCAATTCCTCAGCCACACATTCGTCTGCCAAACCACCCTATTCTTACCCTCACTGACAGCAATCCAGAGATTAGTACCGTGAAGGCCCTGTTTCTCAGCTTTCTACCCGACTCCCCATGGCCTCTTCCCCTTTCCTACCCATGTCATTTGTACCGCGACTTCCGGCTGCTCGCTCTCCCCGTTCAGAACGCACTGGGCCCGACCCGAGATGTCCCTGACCCAGGCACCGGCACCTGTGAGGCAACATACCGTCCGGGTGTCAGATTCACATGCACAGGATCTGCTCTCGGCTCCTCTAGTTATTGAATCCTCCATCGTGACTGCACTCTTCTCCCCCCACCCCCTTCTGAGCCACGGAGACAACCAGTGCCAGAGACCTGGTTCTACCTCCCCCCCCCCCCCCAGGTAGTTTCTTCTCAACTGTATTCAAAGCGATATATTCATTATTGACCGCGGGGTACTCTGACTGTCTGCCTGGCCCCTTCCCTCTATTGACACCAGGTACAGTACCTGCCTGGAGCTCCTGTCTTGACACCACCTCTGTTTCCAGCATGAGCTGAAGGTCATCGAGCTGAGCTCCGTTTCCCTAACACAGTCTCTACGGAGCCGCAGCTCCTGCAGATGTGGTTAACGGGGTGACCGGCAGTCTCCCAAAGTTCCCACATTTCACGCAGGGAGCGTACTACGATCACCGGACCCATTCTAAGCTACGAACTAACAGAGAAAAAACTTACTAGGAACTTAATTCGAACCTCTGCCCGTTCTCGCCCGAGCCTGTTGAGCCAAAACCGGACAACTCAAACACGGGCCGCTGTGCTACACCTCCCTTCTGTTTCTTGACCCTGCGCTGACTGCAGCCGCCGAAAGCACTTCATAAACCTGTCGCTGCGTTGTATTTTGTGTCTTGTGTGCGAGTTTGTGTGGTGTGTGTATGTTTGTGTGTCTGCCTGTGTGTGTGTGTGAGTGTGTGTGTGTGTGTGTGTGTGTATGTCTGTCTGTTTGTGTGTGTGGGCGGGAGGGGTGAATTGGGACCTGCGGGTGTGTAGACCCAATGGGCTGAATGGCCTCAATCTGCTCCTGAATATTACGGTCCCGTGGACCGACCCTCCTTACCCGAGCCCCTCGGTGCTGAGCAACGCCCGAGGCAGACGTCCGGACACCGGAGCCGAAACCCAATAGCGGGCCGGGCTGAGTCGGGTCGGGCCGTGTACGGGTGGTGACTGCACACGGGTATAAATAGCTGCTTTGTAAGCGATGCGGGTCCGGCTGGCAGCTCCGCGCTTGCATCAGCCGCTCGGAGCCGGCGAGGACAGCCCGCCCGCGCTTGGGGAAGGTCCGGCGCCATGGTGAAGTGTTTGATCAAGATCACGACCAAGGTGAACGTGCACCTGCGGATGGTGAACCACTGCTGCCGGGATGTGAGGGTCCGGGTCCTCTCCCTCGGCCCGCGGGTCCTCAGCAAGGCGCTGGGCTCGCTGCCGCTCTTCCCCGCGCTGACGGCGGCCGAACGAGGTAAACGTGGGTCGCCGAGTGGTGCATGTACTCGGCCGGGCTTCGTCTGCCGACACCCGCTCCAGCCATTCCATTAGAGACATAGGAGCAGGACCAGGCCATTCGACCCATCGAGTCTGTACCATCCTGGCTGATTTATTATCCCTCTCAACCCTCCATAACCTTTGATGCTTTTACTAATCCAGAACCTCTCCACCTCCACTTTTAATATAACCAATGACTTATCCTCCACAGCCATAAGACCACAAGATATAGAAGTAGAATTGGGCCATTTGGCCCATCGAGTCTGCTTTGCCATTTCATCATGGCTGATCCAATTTTCCTCTCAGCCCCAATCTCCTGCCTTCCCTGCCCCCCCCCAATCCCTGACCAATCAAGGATCTATCAACCTCTGCTTTAAACATTCATAAAGACCTGGCCTCCACAGTCATCTCTGGCATTGAGTTCCACAAATTCATCATCCTCCGGGTAAAGAAATTCCTTCCCGTCTGCGTTCTAACTCAGTGTCCCTCTATTCTGCAGATGTGTCCTCTGGTCTTAGACTCTCCCACTATAGGAAACCTCCTCTGCACATCCACTCTATCAAGCCCTTTCAATCTTCCATAGGTTTCAATGTCATCCTCCCTCAATCTTTTAAACTCAGTGAGTAAAGGCCCAGAGCCATCAAACCCTGCTCATATGTTAACCATTTTATTCCTGGAATCATTCTTGTGAACCTTTGAAGCCTCTCCAGGGTCAGCACATCCTTTCTGGATAAACAGCCCAGAATTGCTCATAATACTCCATGTGAGGCCTCACCAGAGCCTTATTAAGCCTCAGCATCACATCCTTGCTTTTATATTCTAGTCCTCTTGAATTGAATGCTAACATCGCATTGCCTTCCTCACCACAGATTCAACCTGCAAATTAACCCTTAAGGAATCCTGCACCTTGGATTTTTGAATGTTCTCCCCGTTTAGAAGAGTCTATGCTTTTGTTCCTTCTTCCACAGTGCATAACCATACACTTCCCGACACTGTATTCCATCTGCCGCTTCTTTGCCCATTCTCCTAATCTGTCTAAGTCCTCCTGCAGACACCCTGCTTCCTCAACACTACTTGAACCCCGCCAGCCCCCCACCCATCTTCATATTGTCTGCGAACTTGACCACAAGGTCATCAGTTCCATCATTGACATAAAAAGGTGTCCCAACAGACCTGTGCGGAACACCACGAGTCACCAACAGCCAACTAGAAAATGCTCCCTTTACTCCCATCCTTTGCCTCCTGCCTGTCCATGCTAGAACTTTTCCTGTAATACCATGGGTTCTTATCTTGTCAAGCAGGCTCATGTGCAGCACCTTGTCAAAGGCCTTTTGAAAATCCAAGTACACCACATCCAGTGATTCTCCTTTGTCCATCCTGTTTGTTATTTCCTCAAAGAGTTCCAACGGATTTGTCAGGCAAGACTTTCCCTGGAGGAAACCATGCTGACTTTGGCCTGTTTTATCATGTGCCTCCAAGTGCCCTGAGACCTCATCCTTAATAATCAACTCCAACATCTTCCTTAACAATCGACTCCAACATCTTCCCAACCACTGTCCTATAATTTCCTCTTTTTCTGCCTCTTTCCCTTCTTGAAGAGTGGAGTGACATTTGCAAATTTCCAGTCCTGCAGAACCAAGGCAGAATCTGGTGACTAACACCTCCACAATCTCCCCAGCCACCTCTTTCAGAACCCTGGGGTGCAGTCCATCTGGTCCGGGTGACTCACATGGGAGGAAAGCCACACGGTCACGGGGAGATCACATGACAGCAGTGGGAATTGAACCCTGATCGCCGAGCTGTAAATGTGTTACGTGAGCATCTGCGCTACCGTGCTGCCCTGTAAGGAACTCTGTAATCACCCTCTGTACAGGGAACGAGCTGCCAGAAGAAGTGGTTTAGGAGGGTGCATTAGCAATGTTCTAAAGGTAGTCGGACAGGAAGGGTTTAGTGGAATCTGGGCCAAGCTCTGGTAAGTGGACTAACTTGGTTAGTATGGATGAGCTGGGCAAAAGGTGTGTCTCTGTGCCTGAGAAAAATGGCTTTGTAAATCAAAAACTGAAACCCCAGCTGGTGCTGTGAGATATTAGGCTAGCCACTATGCAACCGTGCCACCCGAACACAGGCATTGATTCGGTCTCCTCTGAAACTCGCCCCATTCTGCATGGCTGGCAGTGAATCTACAGGCAGCGTCCCACAGCTCTCCTGACCCTTCACGTCAGGAAGCACTGCTGTGGGTGTGGTCTTGCGTTCCGCCCTGTTCTGGTCACCGTGAAACAGTAATGTTCTCACTTCCCATCATCACCACTGAGAGGAAAGTCGATAGTGCTTTCCAGGGAAATTTGTTGATGTTGTGATGTTGGCAAGGGAACTCTTTTCAACTCTGTCACAGTCATAGAGTACTACATCCCAGAAACCAGGCCTAATCTGCACTGAACTGTTATTCTGCCTAGTCCCATCGACCTGCACCCGGCCCAGAGCCCTCCACACCCTCCCATCCACGTACTTATCCAGACTTCTCTTAAATCAAACCTATATCTACCATTTCCACTGGCAGCTTGTTCCTCACTCCCAGTACACTCTGAGTGAAGAAATTCCCCCTCATGTTTCCCTAAGCATTTCATCTTTCACCCTTAACCCATGACTTCTGGTTGCAGTCTCACCCAACCTCAGTGGAAAAAGCCTGCTTGCATTTCCCCTATCAATACCCCTCATAATTTTGTATACCTCTGTCAGATCTCCGTTCAGTCTCTGATGCTGCAGGGTCCTGCCGACAGCCTCGGTCTTTAGTCAGTGTTACGTCTGTGACAACATTTTGACAGTCGGCAATGGTTCCTCTTCACACAAGTTATGTTTATCTTGACAGTGTAGAGACAGCAAGTCAACAGTAACTAATGATTTAAAAGCTGGGTCTCAGGCTGCCTGCATGCTCGAAACACTAAATCTCTGAGGATTTGAATTATTCATCACAAATTCTTGGATCAGAGGAACTGTACACTGAGGGCTGATTTCCATGTGGACCATCGGGCAGTGATCAGGTGCGAGAAGCCTAGCGGCTTAGTCTAATCCCTGACCCACAACACACTGATGTCAGTAATAGTCCCCTACCCCTCCACGAGATCAGGGCTTTGTATAGTTCAAAATTCCAATCAGAGGATGTGGTGCGTGTATATCTGAGTGCCTTTGTGTGTGTGTGTGTGCCGTTTGTGTGCCTGTGTTCGAGGGTGTGTGTGTGAGGGTGTGTATGTAAGTGTGTCGAGGCTCTACGTGTGTGCATGTGTGGCTGTGTGTTTGTGAGTTATTAAATGAGTGTGTTAATGTATGCGGGTTTGCACGTTCAGTGTGTCTGTGTGTGCGCTCCCTTGTGTCTCTGTGTGTGGGTCCATGTGTAGCTCTGGGCAGTGACAGAACTTAAGTTCAGCTGTTGGACTGGGTGACTCTCCCTGTCCCCTGGCCACGTCACTCAGTGAAATGCAGGAACAGTACAGGTGTTGGGCGTCTTGCACACCGCTGTCATGCCCCAGGTCAAGCAACGTCAGCATTCGGGTACCCCTGGAACACAAAGGAGTGCCTCGTCCTGAAGCCCACAGATCAGTGGCCAGAATTGGTGTCAGCACCACCACTCTAGGGAGGGACTCACTAACAGAACCAGGAACAGCTCTAGTCTTGAAAACACGAGAAATTGCTTCGCATTTCCGGCATCTGCAGATTTTCTTGTGTTAGAGATTCTGCTGATGCTGGAAATCTTGAGCAACACACAAAATGCTGGAGGAACTCAGCAGGTCAGGCAGCACCTATGGAGAAGGAATAAATAATCAACCTTTTGGGCTGAGACCCTTCATCAGGACGGGAAGGGAGAAGAAGCCAGAATATGAAGGTGGAGGGAGGGAAGGACTGCAAGAGCCCTTTTTCTCCCTTCCTTTCCCGTCCTGATGAAGGGTCTTGGCCCAAAACACTGACTATTAATTCCTCACCCCACCCCTGTGGATGCTGCCCGCCCCACTGAGCTCCTACAGCACTTTGAATGTGTTGATCCAGAGTTTGCAAGTTTTTGCATTTACAGTTGGTGTATTGTGAAAGGTTCTGATGTGGCTCAGAACAAATTCCTGGGACCAGTGGGCACTCATAACTATCAACAGCCATTGGTTCCCAGTGTGGGAAGATGCAGACAAGGGTTATTCCCAGTGGCACTGGAGTCACAGATGGCCCTAGACTCTCCCCGTGGGTGACACAGGCAATGGAGTGTTGCTGAGACCAGACTGCCTTTCCCATGACACCATAAACCATGAGACACAGGAACAGAATTCGGCCATTTGGCCCATTGAGTCTGCTTTCCTTCAATCACGTCTGATCCTTTTTTTTCCCTCCTTAGCCCCACTCCCTGGCCTTCTCTCCATAACCTTGGATGCCGTGGCCAATCGAGAACTTATCAAGCTCTGCCTTAAGTACACCCAACAACCTGGCTACTACAGCTGCCTGTGGTAACAAATTTACCAACCTCTGGCTGAAGAAATTTCTTCACATCTCTGTGTTAAATGGATGCCCCTTTATCCTGAGGCTGTGCCCTCTCCACCTTGGGAAACATCCTTCCCACATCTACTCTGTCTAGGCCTTTCAATATTTGAAAGGTTTCAATGAGATCACCGCCCCCCCCCCCATCCTTCTAAATTCCAGCGGGTACAGACCCAGAGCCATCAAACGTTTCTCATACAATAGCCCTTTCATTCCCAGAATTATCCTTGTGAACTTCCTCTGAACCCTCTCCAATGCCAGCACATCTTTTCTTAGATGGGGAGCCCAAGACTGTTCACAATACTCAAGGTGAGGCCTCACCAGTGCCCTCTAAAACCTCAGCATTTCATCCGTGCTCTTGTTTTCTAGACCTCTTGAAATGAATGCTAACATTGCATTTGCCTTCCTCACCACAAACTCAACCTGCAAGTTAACTTTTCGGATGTTCTGTACAAGGACTCCCAAGTCCCTTTGCATATCATTTTTTTGGGTTTTCTCTCCGTTTAGGAAATAGTCTGCACATTTATTTCTTCTATCAAAGTGAATGACCATGAATTTCCCAATGTTATATTTCATTTGCCAACCTCTTGCCCATTCTCCTAATCTGTCTAAATCCTTCTGCAGCCTTCCTGTTTCCTCAACACTAGCTGTTCCTCCTCCAATCTTCGTATCATCTGCAAACTTGGCAACAAAGCCATCTATTTCATCCATCTAAGTTATTTACATACAGCATAAAAGCAAGTGGTCCCAACACTGACCCCCTGCGGAACACCACTAGTCACTGGCAGCCAACCTGAAAAGGATCCTTTTATTCCCACTCACTGCCTCCTACCATTCAGCCAATGCTCTAACCGTGTAAGTTAATTTACTGTAATACCATGGGTTCTTAACTTGGTAAGCAGCCTCGTGTGGCACCTTGTCAAAGGGCTTCTGAAAGTCCAAATATACAACATCCACTGCATCTCCTTTATCTATCCTACTTGTAATCTCCTCAAAGAATTCCAACAGGTTCATCAGGCAGGATTTTCCCTGAAGGAAACTATGCTGACTTTGTCCTGTCTTGTCCTGAGTCACCAAGTACTCCATCACCTCATCCTTAACAATTGACTCCAACATCTTCCCAACCACTGAGGTCAGGCTAACTGGTCTATAATTTCCTTTCTGCTGCCTCCCTCCTTTCTTAAAGAGTGGAGTGACATTTGCAATTTTCCACTCCTCTGGCACCATGCCCGAGTCCAATGATTCTTGAAAGATCATTACTAATGTCTTCACAATCTCTACCGCTACCTCTTTCAGAACCCTAGGATGCAGTTCATCTGGTCTGGGTGTCTTATGTACCTTTAGGTCTCTCAGCTATTTGAGCACCTTCTCCCTTGTATTAGTAACTGCACCCACTTCTCTTCCCTGACACCCTTCAATAACTGGTACACTGTACACAGCGAAGACTGATGCAAAGTACTAATTTAGTTCATCTGCCCTCTCCTTGTCCTCTGGTTTCATTTTCTAGCGATCCTATATCCACTCTCATCTGTATTTTTTATATACTTGAAAAAGCTTTTTCTATCCACTTTGATATTGTTTGCTAGCTTGCTTTCATATTCAATCTTTTCTCTCCTAATGATTCTTCTGGTTGCTTTCTGTAGGTCTTCAAAAACTTCCCAATCCTCTATCTCCCTGCTAATTTTTGCTTTGTTGAATGCCATTTCTTTTGCTTTTACTTTAGCTTTGACTTCCTTTGTCAGCCACGGTTGGACTATTTTGCCATTTGATTATTTCTTTGTTTTTGGAATACATCTACCCTGTACCTTCCTCATTTTTCCCAGAAACTCAATCCATTGCTGCTCTGCTGTCATCCCTGCCAGTATCTCCTTCCAATTTACTTTGGACATCTCCTCTCTCATACCACTGTAATTTCCTTCAGTCCACTGAAATACTGCGTGTGTCAGACTTTACTTTCTCCCCATCAGATTTCAAGTTGAACTCAATCATATTGTGATCACTGTCACCTAAGAGTTCCTTTACCTTAAGCTCCCTAAACACTTCCAGTTCATTACATAACAACCAATCCAGTATAGCTGATCCCCTAGTAGGCTCAACAACAAACTGCTTTAAAAATCCATCTTCTAGGCATTCTTCAAATTCACTGTCTTGGGATCCATTACCAACTTGATTTTCCCAATCTATCTGCATGTTAAAATCTCCCATGACTATCATAATATTGCCCATTTGACACTCATTTTCTATTTCCCATTGTAATCTGTGGTTCACATCCCAGCCACTGTTGGGAGGCCTGTATACAACTGCCATCTGGGTCCTTTTCCCCTTGCAGTTTTTTAATTCAACCCAAAAGGATTCAGCATCTTCTGATCCTATGTCATATCTTTCTACTGATTTGATGCCATTCTTTACCGGCAGAGCCACACCACCCCCTCTGTCTACCTTCCTATCTCTCCAATACAATGTGTAACCTTGGACATTCAGTTCCCAACTATAACCATCCTTTGGTCACGATTCAGTGATGGCCACAACATCAAACCTGACAATCTGTAAAAGTGCTACAAGATCGTCCACTTTATTTCTTATACTCTGTGCATTGAGATATAACACTTTGAGGGCTGTATTCTGCATCCCCAATGCACCCTTGCTGGCTGCAATTTTGTCCTGTCATCTGCCTGCCCTTCCTGACAGTCTGACTGCACGCTATGTGTTTTTTTAAACCATCCAACGGATCCCGAGTCCCTTCACTCCGGGCAGTTTAAACTGAATTAAATTCCCCAAGCGTTCATAGAGTCATCGAGTACTCCAACACAGAAACAGGCCCTTCAGCCCATCTCATCCATACCAAACTTATTCTGCCTAGTCCCATCGAGCTGCACCCAGGCCATAGCTGTACATACCCCTTCCATCTACGTACTTAATCAAACTTCTCTTTAAATGTTGAAATCAAACCCACATCCGCCACTTTTGCTGGCAACTCGTTCCACACTCACACCTGCTGTGTGCAAAAATTCCCCCTCAGGTTCCCCTTAAATATTTCACCTTTCACCCTCAATCATGACCTCCAATTCTAGTCTCACCCAACCTTGCGCCCTAACCTCCTGGTGGAGCCGTCGGGGCGCCGTCATGACAGGCTTTACACCAGTCTGTTCCATCTGTCGCGGTTGTGTGTCAGGGCCTGGGTCACCGCAAATGTTTTCCCCGTCCATTCTTTAATGTTGTCCATCCATCTGTTCCTCTGTCTGTATCTCCTTATTTTCCCCTCCACAGTTCCTTATAGAACGGTCTTTGCAAGGCCACTGGATCTTGTTACGTGGCCGTACCATCTCCGCTTTCTTTTCTACACAACCTTATGTACACCCCTCACAACTTTATAAACCTTTACCCCTCAAGCCCCGTTCGCTCCAGGGAAAACCGCCTTCTCCATGTAACTCAAGCCCTCCAGCCCCGTGAGGCCAGGACAGGCCCTCTCATTGCCACCATCGGGGAGGAGGTACGGGAAATGACACTCACTCAAACGTTTTCGGAACAGCTTCTTCCCCTCTGCCATCCGGTCCATCAACCCATGAAAACTACCTCACTATATTTGGCTAATTTTGATATATAAAATTGTAATTTATAGTATTTTTAGACTGCTGCCACAAAACAACAAAATCACGAAATATGTCGGCGACAAAAAACCTGATTCTGGAGCAGGTTGGGGTTGGAATTTCGGCCCCGTGTCTCCCCAGCACTAAACGTGAGCGCCCTCACAGGAAGCAGAGAGCTTACAGCCCCCTCCTTTAGTAGCTTCTGCCTCGGGCGGGGAACCTGCCTGACCCTGAGCTCCGGGGACTCTGCCAGCGAGTGAGTTCTGTTCACTCACCCGAGCCCGAACAACTGCCCCCGGCTCTGCCCGCCTCTGTACACGAACCCTCCTCCAGCCCTCTCGACATTTGTGTCCGTGATAATGAGTTGGCACAGGAGCGGGCTCCGGGGACTGGGAATCGACCCTTCACCCGGAGTGGGGCAAGGCTCGGTGCCACGGTTCCTCCTGGGGTGCGGGGGTTGGTCAGAAAAGCAGGAGCTGGAATGGGGAAGGTCAGGGGACGGAAGATGCCGGAGTTCAGGTTCGAGGAGAGAAAGGTCGCAGGAATTAAAGCGGTGATCATTCCCAAAGTGATGGGATCTGTCACCTTGCACCGGGGTCTGTCCAAAGACAGCTCAAGCGCTCCCTCTGCAGAAAGCACTGCAAACTGCACCCTGACACCTGCACACTCGCTGCGCTCGTTCAGACACTCTCTCACACATACACACACTCACACACAGACATACACTCACACTCTCACACAGACACTCACACACACATACACACTACACACACACATCACACACTCACGCACACACACAGACACACACTCACACTCTCACACAGACACTCACACACATACACACTACACACACACATCACACACTCACGCACACACACAGACACACACTCACACAGACATACACTCACACAGACACACACACACACACTCACACACAGACACACTCTCACACACACACACACACTCTCACACACAGGCATACAGACACATTCAACCCCTCTCCCCTCTCGCCACACAAAATGC
Source organism: Mobula birostris (assembly GCF_030028105.1). NCBI lineage: Eukaryota > Metazoa > Chordata > Chondrichthyes > Myliobatiformes > Myliobatidae > Mobula > Mobula birostris. Next base: position 3,382,935 of record NC_092383.1, on the reverse strand, counting down.
TGTAGGAACTTGGCAAATTAATAGTGTCATAGAGTACTACAGTACAGACGCAGGCCTTTTGGCCCATTTAGTCCGTACCAAGTTATTATTCTGCCTACTCCGATTGACCTGCACCCGCTCTGTACCCCTCCCATCCATGTACCTATAAATAATTTTTCTTAAATGCTGAAATCAAACCTGCATGCGCTGGCAGCTCGTCCCACACTCTCACCAGCCTCTGAGTGAAGGCGGTCCTCCTCATGTTCCCTTTAACTATTTCACCTTTCACCCTTAACCTATGACCTAAGCCAAGGAGCAGTTATGGGGTGGGGGGGTTAATAAATAGTCAATATTTCAAGCCTGAACCCTTCACCAAGACTGGAAAAGAAGGGAGCAGGAGCCAGAATAAAAAGGTGGGTGGGTGGGTTTTCTTTAAACTTTATTTCAGTGGCATTGGTGTGGCGAATACGCCAGGTTCTGTGAGCCCCTTACACAGCTGAGCACTGCTGCCCTGGTCTAGTTTTTCAAAGCCACAGATGTCGAGGGTTTGTGGAGGGGGGGGGGAGAGGATCATTCGCAAGGGGATTACAGGTGGGTCTGACAGGATCAGTCAGAAACACTAGATATTTTGTAGATGGTGGAAACCCAGAGTAACAGACAGAAGATCCTGGAAGAACTCAGCACCCATGGAGAGTGCTCCCGGTGCAGCCTCCTCTGCGCTGATGAGCCCCATTGTAAATTGGGGAACCGCTTCATTGAGCACCTCCGCTCCGTCCGCCCGAAATGGAGCTTCCTGGTGGCCAAACATTTTAATTCAATTCCCATTCCTGTTCCAACATGCCGGTCCGTGGCTTCCTCTTCTGCCACGAGGAGGCCACCCTCAGAGTGGAGGAGCAACACTTCATATTCCGTCTGGGTAGCCATGAATATCGATTTCTCCTTCCAGAGAAAAAAAATCCCCCAATTCTTCTGTTCCCCGCTCTGGCCTTACTTCTCACTTGCCTGTGACCTCGCCCTGGCCCACATCCCTTCTCGTTCTCCTCTGGTCCACTCTCCTCTCCTATCAGATTCCTTCCTCTCCAGCCCTTTACCTTTCCAATCCACCTGGCTTCACCTATCACCTAGCTATCCTCCTTTCCCTCCCCGCTTTATTCTGGAGTCCCCCCCCCCACTTCCTTTTCAGTCCTGATGAGGGGTCTCTGCCTAAAACATGGACTGTTTATTCATTCCCATACATGCGGCCCGACTTGCTGAGTTCCTCCAGCATTTTGTGTGTGTTCAGTCAGGGTCAGGGAGAGATTCAGATGTGGGGGTCGAGTCAGGGACGCTCCACCCTGGCGCGGGTTTGGACAGTTCACGTTCAGAAGGGTCCGACTGGGCCTCTTCAGAGGGGTCTGAGAGCTGGCGTCACTCGTCAGCCAGCCTGGGTAAGGACAGGACATCAGATCGGCTCCCCTCTACCGGGTAGTCCAAGGCCTGCAGCAGAGCTTCAGGCCGCATTTGGAGTATTGTGTGCAGTTCCATTACAGGAAGAAAGCGGGGGGTTCAGAACAGGTTCACCAGGATGTTAACTTTCCATCTTAGATACAAAATGATCAAACTTGGGTGGTTTTCTCTGGAGGCCTGGCAGAGATTTATCAGATTATGAGAGACACGGACAGGGTATAAATGGTTTAAGGTGAGAAGGGGGTGTTTGTAAAGGAGACAAGATCTTTCTCAGAGGCGGTAGGTGCTGGAACGCGCTGCCGGGGTGGCGGTGGAAACGGAAACGGAAACATAGCAACATTTACGGGGCATTTCGACAGGCACGTGGGCAGGGAATGGAGGAATGTAGATCAAGTGTAGGCAGTAAAGTTTAATTTAGCGTCGTGTTCAGTCGTTGCGGGGCGAAGGGCCTATTCCTGTGCTGGGCTGTTTGTTCCGGATCTCCTTCATTGAATTTAAACTCCCCGGCAGTCGTGGTGAGATTCGGCCCGTGTTTCAGGGGCGCGGGCCCAGGATACTGGTGGGAGAGATCAGCAGTACGTATAACCATGTAACCATATAACAATTACAGCACGGAAACAGCCCATCTCGGCCCTTCTAGTCCGTGCCGAACTCTCCCCAAAGCGAAGTTTTGTTGGTGCGCGGTCGTAACCCGTGGGAAACTGGGCCATCAAAGGGCGCTTGGGGAAGGAATTTGCAGCGGTCGTGCCGGGTCTCTGGTCAGGTACCTTGGCCGCACGGAAAGGGTCTCTCGTTAACGGTGCCCGTGTCTCTCTTCCAGGACTGGAGTCTCTGCGGGACAGCGCCCACTCCACGCCCGTCAGGTCCAGCTCCCACACGGACACCTTCGTCGCCCACTCGGGCAAGGCCCCTGCCGCCGAGGGCAATGAGCGGACGTCGGTGATCGCGGACGAGTCGTACAGCCCGGCCTCCAGCGTCCTGCCGACCCCGGTCTCGGAGCCCGGGCCGGAGTGCGCCCTCTCCCCGCAGGAGCACAGCGGCGGCGGCGGCTGCGGCACCGAGGAGGAGAAGGAGGGCGAGGCGGGAGCGGCGGCAGAGGCGGAGGAAGCGGGCAGAGGCTCTGCAACCTCGCCCGCCGGCGTGAGTGAGAGGGAACAGGTGAATAGATTTGTTTTAAGCGTGGCCCGTTTGCTCTTGGTGACTGTCGGACTACTCTTTGCCTTACTCATCCTCCTGATCGCTCTAACAGAGTCGGATATTGACGTAGCGTTTTTACGCGACATACGCCAGACCCCCGAGTTTGAACAGTTCCATTATGAATACTTTTGTCCCCTCAGACGGTGGATGAGCTGCAAGGTGCGCTACGTGCTAAACCTTCTCATTGACACATGACGGCGCCCAGCCGGAGAACTCAGCCCAGGGACTCTGAGAAGATGCGACGAAGCCGAGCTCCCCCTCTCCCCTCTCTGTGGCACCACCCATGTCTAATGGGTGAATTCGGCTGTTGCCGGGCAGACTTTCTGGCTCAACGAAATCCCGAGAGGAGTTACAAACCACATTCAACCATTGCCCTTGCCCAGACCCTACACTCTCTAAGAAGCTCTTGGACTGTTGTGCTATATAAGGTCTATTAGAGTAAGTGATTAACTATTAGTACCCACAGGAACTGAGTAACACTGTGTGGAGTTTTTGTTATTGTGATGTTAAAGAGGTGTGCTGTCTTCAGACTCGAATAAAGGTAACCAAGACTACCCCGTGATACAATATTAGAGCAGGTGGGTGTCTCGTATCTAGGTATACTAATCAGTGACAAAATGCTCCCTCAAAATTGTAACATTTTAAATGTCTGTTAATTATCTCCTTGTAATATTTTAACAATTTGACAAAAGAATTATTTTGATTATGATAACGGTGTTGGATCCCGATGCTTTTGTGATCCAGACGCTCTTTGGAAGTCAGGGATGAGGCAGGAAGCTTGTCGGGCGTTCCAAGAACTGAAAACGATGAAGAACGAGGAGCTTGAGAGATCAAAGAGAAAATGAAGAAGTCGTGTTTGTCTAATACTCCGAGTATAACACAAATTCCAGTGAAACAATTAAAGATTCACAGTACGTTTATTATCAAAGTATGCTTAAAGAATGCAACTCTGGAGACTTGTCCTCCCGCAGGCAGCCGCCAAACGAGTGATCTATAAAATAGCTAGATGCAAGTGACGTGAAAACTGACAAGTAGGAAGCTTCTAGAAACACACAGATGCAACTGTACCGTAATAACTGGGCAATCCACTGGACAATTGCATGTATATAAGTAATAATGTAAAAATGTAAGCAAGCTTCAGAAAGTTGAACTACAAAGAAAATAACAATTCTGCCACCTAATCCAACAGCTTCTCGGGATATCCCAAAAAATAAGTTTTTTTTTCGTACTGACTAGAGGACACTGTACATGCAGAATCCCAGACTGGGTAATGGAAGGTTGTTTGGTCAGTTTTTAAGGCTGGAATGAAGGGAAGTTGGATTAATGAGTGACATGTTCCCTTTCAACAAGCTTGTTTAAACGACACAGCGCACGGACCACGGTACCTCGATCGGTTAAGTTGAAGGATTTAATGTGCAGTTTATATACATACACAAAAACATCCGTCTTGCAGTTGCTAACTGGAGCACTTTCCTGGCGGGATGACCGGTTTGAGGTAGTGAATATTATGAAGCGGTTCGTGTAGGGGAAATGATTCCACGTGGGAGGTAATCCAACATTAGTGATCACATCCACAGCCACTGATAAATCCAGACAGTGAGATAGAACATAGAGTATTAAGATTTCAAAATATATTTATTATCAAAGAAAATATAAATTATACATCTTGAGATTTGTTTGCTTATAGGCAGCCGCGAAGCAAGAAACCCGAAAGAACCCAATTCAAATAAAGTATAGACAGACTGTCCACTGACATCTTCTACAAGCCCACTGCCTCTCATAACTACCTCGACTATACCTCTTCCCACCCTGCCACATGCAAAAATGCCATTCCTTATTCCCAGTTCCTCCGTCTCCGCCGCATCTGCTCCCAGGATGAGGTTTTCCATTCCAGGACATCTCTAATGTTCTCTTTCTTTAAGGATCGTGGTTTCCCTTCTACGGTGATCAATGATGCCCTCACCCGCATCTCCTCCATTTCCCACACCGGCTCTCACCCCATCTTCCTGTCACCACAACAGGGACAGAGTTCCCCTTGTCTTCACCTACCACCCCACCAGCCTCCAGATCCAGCACATTATCCTCCGCAACTTCCGCCACCTTCAACAGGACCCCACCACTAAGCACATCTCTTTCCCTCTCCACCTTTCGCAGGGATCGGTCTCTCTGCAACTCCCTGGTCCACATGTCCCTCCCCACGGATCTCCCACCCGGCACTTATCCCTGCAAGCGCAAGTGCTACACCTGTCCCTACATCTCCTCTCTTGCCACCACTCAGGGCCCCAAACAGTCCTTCCAAGTGAGGCAACGCTTCACTTGTGAGTCTGTTGGGGTCATCTATTGCATCCGGTGCTCCCGGTGCGGCCTCCTCTACATCAGTGACACCCGACGCAGATTGGGGGACCGCTTCGTCGAGCACCTCCGCTCTGTCCGCCACAACAGACAGGATCTCCCGGTAGCCACCCACTTCAACTCTACTTCCCATTCCCATTCAGATATGTCCATACATGGCCTCCTCTACTGCCATGATGAGGCTAAACTCAGGTTGGAGGAGCAACATCTCATATACCGTCTAGGTAGTCTCCAGCCCCTTGGTATGAACATAGAATTCTCCAACTTCCGGTAATTCCCTCCCCCTCCCTTCCCCTATCCCTATGTCACTCTGCCCCCTCCTCCAGCTGCCTATCACCTCCCTCATGGTTCTGCCTCCTTCTACTACCCATTGTGTTTTCCCCTATTCCTTCTTCACCTTTCCTGCCTATCCCCTCCCTGCTTCCCCTCCCCTACCCCTTTGTCTTTCCCCTTACTGGTTTTCCACCTGGAACCTACCAGCCTTCTCCTTCCCACCCTCCCCCCACCTTCTTTATAGGGCCTCTGCCCCTTCCCTCTTCAGTCCTGACGAAGGGTTCCGGCCCGAAACGTCGACTCATCGTTTCCACGGGTGCTGCCCGACCTGCTGAGTTCCTCCAGCGTGTTGTGAGTGTTAAATATAGACCATCGCCCGATGCGCAGAGAATGAAAAAAAATACACAAATCATGCAAACAATCGAAGCGAGCTACAACATTTCAAACCAAAATTGAGTCCTTGGATCCGAACCCTGGAATAACCTCGGTATCAGTCCATCATATTAGCGGGCGCCGGGCTCAGCAGCCGGGGGTAGTCCCATAGAGAGAGCGGGGAGCGAAATCGCCTCCGATCCCGACGCCGTCTTTCCAATATATTGTTTAAATTGTCCAAACGTTTCGTACCTGGCGCTAGGACCCGGGCACCGCTGCAGCGAAACGCACCGGGCCGAGAACATCATACATAGGAGCAGAATTAGGCCATTCAGCCCACCGAGTCTGCTCCGCCATTCCATCATGGCTGATCCCGGATCCAACCCAACCCCAAACACCTGCCTTCTCGTCACGTCCTTTGATGCCCTGACTGATCAGGAAACCGTTAACTTTCGCTTCAAATATACCCACGGTCTTGGTTTCCACCGCAGTCTGGCTGATCATTTCACAGATTCACTACTCTGGCTAGAAAAATATGCTCCTTACACCTGTTTTAAATGGTCCCCATCAATTTTGAGGCTGTGCCCTCTAGTTCTGGATATCTCCACCAGAGGAAACATCCTCTCTACAACCACCCTATCTAGTCCTTTCAACATTCAGTAGGTTTCAATGAGATCCCCCCACATTCTTCTAAATTCCAGTGAGTACAGGCCTAAAGCTGCCAAATGCTCCTCATATGTTAACCCCTTCATTCCCAGAATCATCCTCGTGAACCTGCTCTGGACTCCCTCCAATGACAACACATCCTTTCTGAGATATGCGGCCCAAAACTATTGACAATATTTCAAGTGCGACCTGACTAGTGTCTTATAAAGCTTCATCATTATCTCCTTGCTTTTATATTCTATTCCCCTTGAAATAAATGCCAACATTACATTTGCCTTCTTTACCACAGACTCAACCTGTAAAATAACCTTCTGGGAGTCTTGCACAAGGACTCCTAAGTCTCTTTGCACCTCTGATGTTTGAATTTTCTCCCTATTTGCATAACAGTCCGCGCTATTGTTCCTTTTACCAAAATGTATTATCATACATTTCCCAACACTGTATTCCATCTGCCACTTTTTTGCCCATTCTTCCAATTTGTCTAAGTCCTGCTGCAATCGCATTGCTTCCTAAGCACCCTGGGACCAGAATCAAGTGATTCTTGAAAGCTCTTCAGCAACCTCACTCAGGACTCTGAGATGTAGTCCATCTGTTGTGGTGACTTACGACCTTTGAGTTTTCCTACCGCTTTTCCCTTTGTCATAGCAATGACATTCACTCCTGCTCCCTGACACGCACAGACCTCTGGCACACTGCTCGTGTCTTCCACAGTGAAGACTGATGAAATGCACTCATTAAGTTCATCTACCATTTCTTTGTCCCCCATTACTACCTCACCAGCATCATTTTCCCGCGGTCCAATATCAACTCTCATCTTCCTTTTACTCTTTATATAACCGAAAACAAACTTTTAGCACCCTGCTTTATATTATTGGCTAGTTTGCCCTTATATTTCATCTTTTCCCTTATAGCTTATAAGACGCTGCCCAGCAACATGCTCCAGGCCCAGATTTACAGCACAATACAGACCTTTTGTTTGAAAATATTGTGCCATCCTTTTAATCTACTCCAAGATCAATCTAACAACCCACTCCCACATTGCCCTCCATTTTTCTCTCATCATTTAAGAGTTTCTTAAATGTCCATAATTTATGTGCGTCTACCACTCCCCCCCCCCGCCCCCCCCCGGCATTGTGTCATGCACCCACCACTATGTGTAAAAACTACCTCTGACAACCTCTCCCCCCACTGTACTTACTACCAATCACCTTAATTGCTATTGCTACCGGGAAAAAGTCTCCAGCTGTCCACTCGATCTATGTGACAAGACCTGGTAGCTCTTGAACTCAAGCCCAGCCAGTGAAGGCCAACACCATACGTCTTAACAAACTTATCAGCTTGCACATCAACTTGATCTCTCTGTTCCTGCACGTTGCTTAGAGCGCTGCCGTTAACCTTGCATTTTGCCTTCAAGTTCAACTTTTCAAAGTGAATCATTTCACACTTCTCAGATTGAACTCCATCTGTCACATCTCATCCTGGCTATACATCTTGTCAATGTCCTGTTGTAATCTATGACAACCTTCTACACTAACCTTTGTATCATCTGCAAACCACACTCAAATTAATTCCAACACAGGCTTCATCACAGAATGGTTACAACATAGATTGAGGCTATTCAGCCCATCAGGTGTACTGGCTCCAGGTAAGCACAATGTCACTGGTGATACTCCACAAGCTCTGCAAATTCTTTCTATTCAGACCCAACTCCCGTTTGATTCCCACAATGGACTCTGTCTCCTCTCTCCCTGCCCGTGGGCTCCTGACTCCACTCACTGTGTAGAATCGTAATCAGGCTTAATATCACTGGCATATGTTGTGAAATTTGTTGTTTTGTGGTAGCAGTACAGTGCAATACATAATAATAATAAAATTGTATCTATTTTTAGAGTAGCACAAAAACAGTGAGGTAATATGTATCATTGTGCATTCAGAAATCTGAATGTTGAGTGTATGTTTCAGGCCTCCACCACCCCACCAATGGTAGAAAGAGAAAAAAAAATACAGTTTCTCTCAGCAAAAGCCTTCATTCACTTCACTGGTCACTGACCCTTTTGCTAGTGTGGAGCATTCTCCAGCGGTTCCCACCTGGTATCCGTGGAGCCCCCCCCCCCAGTTAGGGTGGGCTCCATGGCATAAAAAAGGTTAGAATCTTTTTCAGCTATTGTCATCACAATTTCAAGTGCATCAAATCTATCAAATTGGCATTAAGATCTACTGATTCACCGAGGTCTGACAGGTGAGGAAATTTGCTTCACTTCCCCAGTCTGGCCTGTACGTGGCTCCAGCTCTCCAACTTAGTAGCTCCTTGGATACCACTACGAAATATCTCAGCAAACCAGTCAGTTGCTCCACTACTGATCAAACAAGAAAGAGTAAAACGTTGATGTCAGCAGATTGGGATCACTTTGTTGAGTTCTTTCACTCTATCTGCCAGGATCTCCTGGTGGCCACACATTTCAATTTGACTTCCCATTCCTTTTCCGACATGTATCCTTTACTCTAGCTTCACCCTCTTCCTTCCTAGTCCCCATGGTTTCAGTCCGAAATGCTAATTGCTTATTCCACTCCAAAGATGTCACTTGAGCTGCTGAGTTCTTCCGGAATTGAGTGTGTCTTGCTCGAGTTTTCCAGCATCTGTAGAATCACTGGGTGTATAAGAATAAAAACTCACCCACTGCAGGTCTAAGGCACCCAGTCCAAACACAGGCAGAGTCCTCTTCACAAAAACATGACTTCTAAAATACTGGAATGACAGCCCAACATTATTGTGCAGACAGGATCAGACTGTACAAGATGCCATTATGATCCCTAGGGGTAACCTGTCCTACCAGCAGCACAGACACACTGGGGGGGGGGGGGAGCAGTACAGTGGAAGTACTCAGATGAGAAAGTGTTCTCTACATTGACCCTGGACACCATGATCTCTCCTGGCATTGATTCAAACAACATGGGCGATAAATCCTCTCTCCTCCCTCAGACAGTGAACCAGAACTCATCCCTGTAAACCTCTGGCAGAACTCACAATTTAGCCAGGGTACCAAGTGGATGCCCCGAGACCTTCATCACCCCAGAATCCAGTCTTTGGCCAATGCAGTAAGACCATAAGATATAGGAGCGGAAGTAGGTCATTCAGCCCCTCGAGTCTGCTCCACCATTCAATCATGGGCTGATTCAATTCTTCCACATCTTCCACTCCCCTACCTTCTCCCCATACCCTTTGATGCCCTGGCTAATCAAGAACCCATCTATCTCTGCCTTAAATGCACCCAATGACTTGGCCTCCACAGCCGCTTGTGGCAACAAATTCCACAGATTTACTACCCTCTAACTAATTTCTCTGCATCTCTGTTCTAAATGGATATCCTTCAATCCTGAAGATATGCCATCTTATCCTAGACTCCCCTACCATGGGAAATAACTTTGCCATGTCTAAACAGTTCAAGCCTTTTAACATCCAGAAGGTTCTATGAGATCCCCTCTCATTCTCCTGGACTCCAGAGAATACAGCCTAAGAGCTGCCAGACGTTCCTCATACAGTAACCCTTTCATTCCTGGAATCATTCTGGTGAATCTTCTCTGAACCCTCTCCAATGTCAGTATATCCTTTCTAAAATAAGGAGCCCCAAACTGCACACAATACTCCAAGTGTGGTCTCACAAGTGCCTTATAGAGCCTCAACATTACATCCCTGCTCTTAAATTCTACACCTCTAGAAATGAATGCCAACATTGCATTTGCCTTCTTCACCACTGACTCAACCTGGAGGTTAACCGTTACAGTATCTTGCACAAGGACTCCCAAGTCCCTTTGCATCTCTGCATTTTGAATTCTCTCCCCATCTAAATAATGTCTGCCTGTTTATTTCTTCCACCATAGTGCATGACCATACACTTTCCAACATAGTATTTCATTTGCCATTTCTTTGCCCATTCCCCTAAACTACTTAAGTCTCTGTTTCCTCAACACTACTCACTCCTCTATCTATCTTTGTATCATCGGCAAATTTAGCCACAAATCCATTAATCCCATAGTTCAAATCATTGAAATACATTGTAAAAAGCAACGGTCCCAACACCAGCCCCTGTGGAACTCCACTGGTAACTGGCAGCCAGCCAGAATAGGATGCCTTTATTCCCACTCTCTGTTTTCTGCTGATCAGTCAATGCTCCACCTATGCTAGTAATTTACCTGATATTCTATGGGCTCTTACCTTGCTAAGCAGCCTCACGTGCGGCACATTGTCAAAGTCGTTCTGAAAGTAGTACAGAGGCAAGAGCCACTGCCTCACAATTCTAACAATGGGTGCTCCAGTTTCCTCCGGCAGAAAGTCTGGCCGAAGTAAATTGCTTCTAGATGTTCTGGTGATCAAAGGAGTGGGCAATGAAATGAGTTTAATGTAAATGTGTGTTTGATGGTCAGCCAAGAGTTGATGGGCGGCAGAGCCTGTTACCATGCTCTGGCTCTAAATCTACAGATTAAAGATTAGCTTTACTTGTCATGTACATCTAAACATACAGTGAAATGTGTTGTTTTTGTGTCAAATCATCGAATGACTGGGACCCCTGTATACAGCAAAGGCCAGATACCTGACTGTAGTGCTAACCTGTAACAGTTAAAACACCAAAATCTACCGAACAATGCGGGAAGTTGCTCAGGTTCTCAAATCCATTTCAGCTGATTCTCTAGTTTAGGCACAATGAGCAAAGCAATGGAAGATGTTAGCAGAGTGAAACACCAATGTACTGCTCACTGCAGCCTCTTCCTCCGACCATTAAATTTCACCTATCACCTACCTGCTCACTCCAGCACACACCTCCCTCCAGTCCAATAGAACAACGCTCACTTCTGTATTCTGTTATTTACCATAGCAGTGATTTAGCTCCTATTATTCCAGGGTCTTTAATCTTGGTGGTATTAACTAGCTTTTGGAAGTCCATGTATACATCAGGCGCGTCCTGTCATCAATCCTCCATTGAGCAAATCTGTAGAATCTATTGTTACAGGCGGCTGTGGAGGCCAAATCATTGGGTATATTTAAGGCAGAAATTGATAGATTCTTGGTAAAGTCAGGGCACGAAGGGTTATGGGGAGAAGGCAGCAGACTAGGGGCTGAGAGGGGAAATGGATCAGCCATGATGAAATGGCAGAGCAGACTCACTGGGCCAAATTCTGCTCCTATATCTTATGGTCTAAAAGAATTCTATGGTTAGATAATTTGCCCTTAACAAGGGCATGTTGCTCTAATCAATGCCCACTTCTCCATTTCCGTAGCTGATCATTTCCAGAATTCTCCCAAGAATGCAGTTTCTTTGTGATACCTACATCAACGTGTACAAAAGGCTGAAATCTACAAGTCTAGGTCACAGCCTGGATGTTCGAGGCCTGATGTCTGTGAGACAGTTAGGGGCCAAGGCGGCCAGTCTGTGTGTGTACATGGGTAAGAGGGAGGAAACGGGCTTGCTTTGCTGTTGTTGTTTTGTTGCGTTCTGCCAAACATTGTAGGCATGCTAATGTTTGAATGTGTAGCAACACTGTGGGCTGCCCGCAGCACATCCTTGGGTGTGTTGGTTGTTGACATAAACAACACATTTCAATGTATGCTTTGAGATTCATTTGATAAATAAATCTGAATCCTTTGAGTGCCACAATTACATTTTTCCCAGTCAAATACCAGCCCTAGGTCAACGTATTTCAAAGTTTATGCCCCAGATTCCTGCAATTTCCTCCCCAATTCCTTTTAGCATCTGGACAGCGGGAGGACGGTAGTCAGCTCCTCAAACCTGCTGTGTCATTAAGGTTATGGCTGATCCAATCTACCCCTCTTCTCATATTTCGATCTCGCCTATTGTTGAAACCTCTATCGTCTCTACACTGAATATTTGATTATTTCACCTCCACAGATCTCTGCGGAAGAGAATGCCAGCATCATAATTCCTCTTCCATTTTATTTTCAGATTGGGAACCCTCTTCTGTAACAATGGCCTAGGCTTTAGATATCCAGAGCAGCACACAAGATGATGCTGGAGGAATTTAATGTGTGAGACAGCATCAATGGAGAGAAATGGACAGTCAGGACCCTTCAACAGGATTGAAAGATAGAGGGGAGTTAGCCAGTATAAAAATGTGAAGGGAAGAGGTTGGGCAAAACTGGTGGATTCACCTGAGGAAGAATCCGTTGTTTATTTAGTGATTCAGCATGTTAACAGGCCTTCAGGCCCAATGAGCCGACACTGCCCATTCACACCCATGTGACCAATTAACCTAATAACCTGCAGATATTTAGAATGTGGGAGGAAACTGGAGCATCTGGAGGAAACCCGTGTAGTCACAGGGAGAATGTACTTTACTGACAGTGGTGGAATTGAACCCATGGCACCGTAACTGCTACGGTACCGTGCCACCCATAGTGATGGGCAGATGGAAGAGAGGAGGGTGGAAATAGTGTCAAAAGCTGGAAGGTGAAAAGTGGAAAGGACTGAATATTGATGCAGCCCTCCCCACCTTCTTGGCGATTCCATGCTCAATTCCACTTCCTCTCCTATTAGATTCCCAAGATTCCATGCTCAATTCCACTTCCTCTATTAGATTCCCGAATTAGCTGTGATGGTGCCAGGGGAATCAGATCTACAACCAAAGGGGGCCCATAGCAGCTGTGCCCTTGGTACTTCTGACCTTCCCACACTCCTGAGTCGCTTGTGGTATTATGATCTTGCTCTGGCTGCACTTCCCTCATCCATAAGTATTACTATAGGACTGCAGTCACATCCTGACCCCGACTGGAGAAGGACAGCAAGGTTTGTTTCCTGAAGGTCAGTGGTGAACAAGATGAACATCAATGTCAAAGTTTCATAATCACTTTTACCAATAGCCTTTTATTCCCATTACAAAAGATAAATTCTTAAATTTATATTCTTTTTCAGCAGAAATCACTGCACTCTAAGGGTACATTCAGCCAGGCACCACATCATAACTTTTATTTTTGAAAAAGGCAGTTTATTTTAGCTGTATTTTAAAAATTTCCAACATCGGCAATTACAAAACAGGATACTACTTCCTTACAAAGTATTACAGCAAAAACAATTTTCTAAATTCCAGCAGACTTAATAGTTGAATTTTGCCTGCAGTTGAGAAACAAACTTGCAACCTTCCAGAAAATATTCTAGCTAGCATTTCAGAAGGGGCTGCCTGCAGAGAGGAAAAAAATGTTCCATGGACTGGTACCAAATAAGTTTCCATCCCATTTTATATAGGCAGGCAAAATGTAATCACATAAGCGCTCAGAAAAAGGCTGCTGTTATGGTGAATACTCCTGTTGTTGAGTCTGAGCTGGGGGTAAAGCAGGTGAAAGCCGAATGGTCAGAGGGAAAAGGTTATGGAAATAAAATGCCTACACATTTTTCAGAGAGATGTGCAAGTTAAAGCACATCCTCCCACGAGCACTTCGCTCATAATTATCTTTAGCCTTTAATGTACAGACATCTGTACATTTCTATAGTAACAAAAAAGCAAAAAAAAACTAATTCTGTAATCTGAAATAAAAAAAACAATGAACTACTGCAAGTACAGTATACTCAGCAGGTCAGGTAGTATCTGCAGAGAGAGTTATAATGTTCCAATCACAGAGCTTCCAACAGAACTGCTCCACAGATGTTGCCTGGTCTGGTGAGTGTTTGCAGCATCCTGTACATTTGTGAGTGGAGTAATGGAAGTGCCCAGATCTAACAGCATGCAGTGCAGTGAGCAACATGCACTTCTGTCCCATTGAACCTTCCATAGGAGTCACGTTCTACTGAAGGGGAGTCGACAGACTGGACTGTACACTCCAAACCAGTTAGTAAAGTAGCCATAAAAATCAGTCCAGGCCTAGGATGTTCACGGGATCCATCTCCAACAAACTGTATCATTCCAAGCTGCACGGGGAACTGCATGCTGGACTATCTGCCTGTCTGATTCTTAATCCCAATGCAAAATCCTGAAAAGCTAAGGAGTGACATTCTCTTACAGTCCTTTTCAGGTATAGCTGCCTTTTCAAATGTGCAGCAACATTTGTTGGAACTTTCAGTCCTCATTCTTCCAGAAAGCAGACTCTGGAAAAATGATTCATAATCAGCAGCAAGGCATACTGACATTATTTTTAGACTGAATATTAAACTCACAAAGAATGGTTTCTGTGATGTGGCAAGGTTACAACTCTCCCTTTACAATGATAGTTGTGGCCTCCAATCTGAGTTGAACTTGAACTATGCACTTAAGGTCTTGTCCATGAACACGTGAAGTCGGCCACTCGAGTTTCCACCAACCAAGATGTTTTTGGTTGGGTGCATCACATTGATGGAGCACACAGATGCCAGCCATTCAGGATCCTTGAATTCATGCACCCTTATCCCTGTACTGTGGAACACCTCGATCTGCCTGGGCCTCACCATGCTACCCACAACAAAGCAATCTTCCATTTTAGGATCCCAGACAGCTCGGAATTTGGTCAGCCAACGTCCAGTGTTATTGTTATGGCTATTTGAAACAAAAATAGGTCATTAATAAACAATTACAGATACAAAGAGATTACCTAGTCTAATTGCATAAATACAAGAGATTCTACAGATATTGGAAATGTGGAGCAACACACACCAGATGCTGGAGAAACTCAATGGCTCAGGCAGCATCTTAAGAGTCAATGTTTCTGGTGAGACTATCACCTGGTTTAAATGGCCTGGTGTTTAAGCCCCACTCAGTTATTCTCTCATGCATCACCACATCCTTATACCCCCTTCCCCCATTATTTAGCTGACTCTGCTGTGCTCTAGCTAACTATTTGCACATATAATCAAAAGCAATCAGAGTGAGCAAGATCAGGAAGAAACTATCAAGAGTTACCTGTTAATATAGAACATTACAGCACAGTACAGGACCTTTGGCTGTCAAGATTGCTGCGTGTGAGTTGATATGGTGGCTAAGGAGGAGTAAGTTGTGCTGGCCTTCATTAGTCAGGGGACTGAGTTCAAGAGTCCTAAGATAATGTTGTAGCTCTATAAAACCCTGGTCAGACCACACTTGTGGAGTTCTGGTCACCTCATTATGTGTAAGCTTTACAGAGGGCGCAGAGAAGATTTACCAGGATGCTGCCCAGCGTAAGGCATGTTTTATAAGGAAAAATTGAGCAAGCTGGGGCTTTTCTGTTTGGAGTGAAGGGGGAGGGGTGACAAGTGACTTGATAGAGGTGTACAAGATGATAAGAGGCAGAGATCAAGTGGATAACCAGACTTCTTCTGGGGAGGGTAGAAATGGCTTATACCGGGGGGTATAATTTTAAGGTGATTGGAGGAAAGTATGGGGGGGGGGGGGGTGGAATGCCCTGTGTTACGACTTTGTAACGTACCAGCAGCAAGAGATGACAAATTGACTCGGGTTTTAATATTAAAACCACTATATTTACATCTATTCAAAAATTTAGAAAATTAAATAAACTACTTTCTTAAACAGAAGTTAACTGTGTTATGTGTCTATAGCTCCCTTACAGTCAAACTTAGAACCTGTTCTTAACAAATCTTACTCAAGCACAGTATTAAAGTGGCAGTTCAAAGAGTCCCAGTAATTCACGAAACAGGTGAGAGGAGAGACTTGTGGATACACAATGCAGTGATGAGGCGATCACGATGAATTCTAAAGATTCCACGGCTAGCGAATGAAGGAATGGTTATCGAAGATCCCAGCTGAGGAATACTGTTCCGAAGTCCTTGAAGAGCGATTTCACAAAGTGACTGACACGAAATCCACACCCATGGATCATACGAAGGACAGACACGTCTCCACAATGCACAGTGTGCATCTGATTAACCCAATCCTTTGGGTAGTGGTAAGCATTAGACTTTACCCTTCTCAATAGTTCCCAGATAGCTCGAAGTCTGCCATCTTCACTCTCTCTCTCTTTCCTTCGACTCCCTCTCAACACTTTGACCACATTTCTTTTATACCGTCGGCATATGTCATAAGGTAACGGTCACAGAAATGAAACTGTGGACACATGAAGCCCACAGTAAGCGAAACTACAGACTCCCTGCTAGATGCGATGGGAAAGGTCCACTCAATCTATGTCTCTCATAATCTTGTTCATTTCTCATCTTTCTTTGGTCCAAAGAGAAAGGCCTAGTTAGCTCAACCTCAACCAAGCTAGTCCCTTGTCCTATTCCTGGTGAATTCTGCCACCTTCTCCCTCCTCCACAATTAGCTGTTTCTTTCCTACAATAACTCCTGTGCAGCTACTTTTGTATAATAAGAACAGCTGTACTCTTTGCCCTTTGAATGATCAGGTACACGGAATACAAAGGGTGCTACAGAGGTGAGCAGGTGACGACAAGGTGGTGGGCAAAAGATAAGGAAGAGAGAGGACAGACAAAGGCTGCAGAGTGTAGAGGGACAGAAATCCAAGAGCTGATAGAGGAGCAAGGATCAATTTTATTTACATGTACTGAGAATTTGCTGTGGTGTGTTGGTCAGGGTGTGACATACAATAAAAAAAATTCAACAATTATACAGAATAAAGAATTATATAAAAATAAAGCCAGAAATACAGGTATGGAATATAATTATGCATAAATATCATTATGTATTTACAATGTAAACAGCATTATAAGAAGTGGTTTAAAGTGTTTACAGTGCAGTGGCAGAGGTAATAGAGGGAGTTGATCAAATTAACTGCCTGGAGAAAAGATGTTTAAGATTGTGTAATTTTTTTTTCTGTTAATAGTCCTATAGTGCTTTCCGGAGGGTGATCTTAGCAAAGGTGTTTTGCTGGGTAGTGACCGCCATTATTTTTCTTTGTCCTGGACAATTACAAGTTCTGTGGTGATGGTAGACTGCAACCTTTACCATTGACCTAACAGCTTGCTGTAGTTTGTGTATATTTGAAGAGGATGCTGCACCAAACCAGACAGTATTGGCTACTGTGAGGATACTCTCTATGACGGCAGTGTAGAATTGCACTAGTATGTTCTGGGAAAAATGGAACTTTACAAACTGTTGCAAGTACATCCTCTGCCAAGCCTTTTTGTTAATGAAGGAGATACGGTTCTCCCACATGCGGTCCTGTGAAGTACTGATGTCCAGGAATCTGAATGTTGAAATGGTGTTAACTGTAGGGGATGACATTCGTGGGAAGTCATGCAGAGGATG
Source organism: Mobula birostris (assembly GCF_030028105.1). NCBI lineage: Eukaryota > Metazoa > Chordata > Chondrichthyes > Myliobatiformes > Myliobatidae > Mobula > Mobula birostris. The sequence goes on along the minus strand of NC_092383.1, from coordinate 3,365,478 downwards.
CTCATGAGGAAGGGGATTGGTGAGGAATACAGGACAGAAAATGCATCCCTTAACAGAATAAAACATCCCAAGGTCCTTCATTGTGGTGTTGTCAGAGAAAGCAGCACAGAGGCACAGCTAGTGGGACTGCTGCCTCACAGAGCCAGAGACCAGGGTTCAATCGTGACCTCGGGTGCCATCCAAGTGTTTGCAATTCTTCCTGTGGCTGTGTGGGTTTCCCAAAGGCACTCTGGTTTCCTTCCACATCCCAAAGACGTGGGGTTTGAAGGGTTAATCAGCCGCTGTAAATTACCCCGGTGTTTCGAGGTGAGTGGTGGATGTGGCGGGCAGGGGGAGCTGAACAGAATGACAGGTGGGATTAATGTAAATGGGTCAGTGTGGACTTGATGGCCGAGAGTTCTGATTCCACATTGCATCTTCCTAAAACTGACGATGATATCAGGGCAGGTGATTAAAAGCTTGATTACAGAGGTAGGTTTAAGAAATATCGAAAATGAAGCAGAAGGGAGAATAAAAGGGAAGGAGGTACGGCACTCAAAGATTGCATTACTTCAGTATTGAGGCAGAATATTCTGGAAAGATCCTCAAAGTCACAGAGATTAAAAACAAAATGCATGCAATCACTTTGATTGTCTTTAATCTCCATTAGGCATTGCATACTGAAGCAAGGAGGTACACTCAGTGGCCACTTTATTAGATACACCTGCTTGTTCATCTAATCAGCCAATCATGTGGCAACTCAAGGTATGCAGACATGGTCAGGAGATTCAGTTGTTGTTCAGACCAAACATCCGAATGGGGAAGAAATGTCATCTAAGTGACTTTGACCATGACATGATTATTGGTGTCAGACTAGGTGGTTTGACTATCTCAGAAACTGCCATCTCCTGGGATTTTCACAAACAGCAGTCTCTAGAGTTTAGAGAATGGTGTGGAAAACAGAAGACATCTGGTGAGCAGCAGTTCTGTAGGCAAAAATGTTTTGTTAATGAGAGAGATCAGATGAGAATGGCCAAACTGGTTCAAACTGACAGGCAGGTGATAATAACTCAAAAACCACACGTTACAGTAGGTGTGCAGAAGAGCATCTCTGAACGCACATCATGTCCAACCTTGACGTGGATGGGCTACAGCAGCAGAAGACCGTGAACATGCACTCAATGACCTCTGTATTAGGTACAGGAGATACCTAAAATACGGCCACTCGAGTGTAATATCCAACCTTATAAAACATTGGTCAGATCTCAGCTCGAGTACTGCAGTACAGTACCTGTCATCATGATATAGGAAGCATTCGATAGTGCTGGAGAGGGTGCAGAACAGATTCACTAGGAAGTTGCCTGGGAGAGAGCATTTCAGTTATGAGGAGAGTCTGGAAAAGGTAGGTCTGCTCCCAGGAGTGGAGGAGGTAAAGAAGAGATATTATTGAAGTACTGTAAATAATTGGAACGAGTAGACCACAGTACTTATATGCGGACACAGAACTGGAGTGAATTCAGAAAGACTAGAGGGATAGGAGGGACATAGACAACTGAAGCTGTGAAACTGGATTAATTTTACTTACGTTATTGATGCAACACAGGGAATCTGAGGAATTATGGCACTTGTATCAAATACTCTGTAAAAACATTTGAAGTCAATTATGAGGATTTAGCCCATTGCATCATTAAATATTTTAATTTATAAAACCTACACATATAGCTCATTCACTTTCTTACTTTAAACAGCAGACTACCATAATCTCCTAGACTGACAGGGGATAGTGGGCAGGGACACTTCTTCCAAAGGAGAACCTGTGTCCTCAGTCACCTTCCTACTGGCTTCCACTGAGAGTCGACCCTCCCCCTCCATCCCCCAGTTACAGTCAGGGCCCAGCACAGCAAAGGTACCGGTCGCTAAATCGCCTACACGGCTGAAAGCCAACAAGGGCCCGTTCCCTGGATTATACAGCCATAAACAAAAATAGAATGTTTGGAAGACAAAGATTTCCAGGTCAGTCAAATCAACCTGCAAACACTTAAAAAAAAACCCAAGAGCTGAAGAGATTAAAATTGCCATCATGCAATGGCACAACTGTGGAAAGATGGGATGTAATGGAAATATATTGGGTAAATGGTGTTGAGTGACTTACACACAGCATAGCAACATAATGAAGGGAATTTTATTGTATCTCATCAATGCCAGAACTGGTCCATTGGGGTAGTCTGATGATCAGTAAAACTGCTGAGATCACAAACTACAAACTTTAGCTGTTGTAACTTTTTAAACAGTCTGCTGGGTCTAATGGAACTACTGAACTTTTGCTCAACTCATATACAATTGCGAAGCTTGTTACCTGATCCTATCATCCATGCTGGTGGTCACCACTCTCTTACCAGTGACTGGTGAGAAGTAGGCAGAGCTTATACGCTTTGCTTGGGTACCCACGTGCGCCACGGGCTTTTTAGATGATGCCTTTAGATTTCTGATATCGTAGATACTTGCACACCTGCCAAAACCAGAAGAAACAAGGTGGAATTTCATAGTTTCAGATATAGGGGCACCAATTTAAACTTAGCGGAATTAGGCTATTCAATTAAACCCCAGCTTAGGAAAGCTTATTTTCTCCATATCAATAAAAACTCCAGACTGACAAAATCTTAGCATTCTCTAGTTTTAATATTATCAAATCACTGAGACAGAGCTTTACCAGCAGGGAGCAGGGCTGGGGTCAGGGCTTAAAGGAAGCTGCAGATTTTCATGACCTCTTGTTTTATTTATTTATTGTAAAATTTTAATCAAATATACAGCACAATAACAGGCCCTTCTGGCCCGATGGACCTGCACTGCCCAATGACACCCATGTGACCAATTAACCTACTAACCCGTATGTCTTTGGAATGTGGGAGGAAACCCACGCGATCACAGGGAGAACATACAGACTCCTTACAGACAGCGCAAGGATATGAGCCTGGGTCTCTGGTTCTATGATAGTGTTACGCTAACTGCTAACATATTGTGCCACCCCAAAATGAAATTAAAACTTGATAAACAGATATCTGGTACATTTGGTACCCTTTTAGAAATGATACAAAAGCTCCTTTAAAGACAAATTAAATAGAATTTTGAGCTTAAGAATTAAAAATAAAGTAGGGTTTATATGGCAATACATGGATAAAACTACATAGTAGCGTAGTGGTTAGCACAACGCTTTACAGTACTAGCGACCAGGGTTCAATTCCCACCGCTGTCTGTAAGGAGTACGTACATTTTTCCTGTGACCACGTGGGTTTCCTCTGAAAGTCCAAAGGCATACAGGTTAATTGGTCATTGTAAATTGTCCCATGATTAGGCTAAGGTTAAATCCAGGTTTGCTGACAGTGTGGCTTGAAGGGCCAGAAGGAAAGAAGAGAGGGAGGGAGGGATGGATGGACAGAGATAAACAAATAAATGCCCCAACACCAGTAATCTCTTCTGTTACGGGAACTCACTGTGATGCTGCAGTTACAAAATAATGCCGATCCACTGGGTGAACACTGACTGTCCGTAAATGTTTCAGGCCCATGTTCACACTCTGCTCTCCAGAAATGCTGCAGAAAAGAAAATGTAGAAGTTACTCTCATTTCAAGATTAAGCAGTACCTGTAAAAACTTAACTTGTTCACCTGGTGTTAACCGTAATTTACCTACACCAGGGGTCCCCAACCTTTTTTGCACCGCGGACCGCTTTAATATTAACAATATTCTTGCGGACTGGCCGACTGGGGGGGGGGGGGGCGCGGGTGTGTTCAAATGGGGTTAAACTCACCTCAACATGTCTTTTACAGTTAGGGTTGCCAACTTTCTCACTCCCAAATAAGGGACAAAAGTAGCAGTCAAATCCTGGGACACTTTACTCCAGGAAAGATTACCATGACCATGAAGCCTTGCTCGTGCACCTGTGTGCGCATGCGTGACGTGCACATGTGCGTACGTGCCGAATTTTTCTCCCACAAATCGGTTTTGCCTTCATCTTCCTGACAATACTGTACATACATTATTTCTACTTTATATAGGCTGTGTATTTATCATATCAATCCTGCTTTTACTATATGTTAGTGTTACTTATTTTTGGTTTTATGTGTTATTTGATAGGATTTGGTAGGTTATTTTATTTGGGTCTGGGAACGCTCAAAAATTTTTCCCATATAAATTAATGGTAATTGCTTCTGCGCTTCACACCATTTCAGCACGAAAGGTTTCATAGGAACGCTCTACCTTAGCGGGGGAAATACGGAACAAGGGCGGTCCCGTATGGGACAAACCAATTTAGCCCAATAAGGGGGATGTCCCAGCAAATACGGGACAGTTGGCAACCCTATGTTCAAGTTCAACAGTGCGTGGCAGGGAATGAGGAAAGGTGCAGCTGACTCATATCATTTCCTCGCGGCCCGGTAGCACATGCTCTGCGGCCCGGTGGTTGGGATCCATTGACCTACACCATCCACGTGCCGTGTGTCAAACACTAGCTTCAAAGTCTCTGGTAACATCATGCACAAGATGCTGAAAGAACTCAGTAGGACAGACAGCATCTATGGAGGGGAATGAACAGTTGATGTTTTGGGCTGAGACCCTTCATCAGGACTGGAAAGGAGGGGGGAAGAAGGTGGGGGGGTGGAAGAGGGGAGTACAAGCTGGCAGATGATAGGTGAGACCAGGTTAGAGGGAAGGTGGTGGGTTGGAGAGGGAACCTGATATTCTGGGAGCATTATATACATTAAATAACTCCGACATACTCCCTTTTCCTCTCCCCCTTCTCCTTCCCTTCACCACCCCCCCAGCACACTGGAAGAGCATCCAGTGATCCAGTATCTGATACCTAGCTTTTCAGCCACACACTCAACTGCACTACCTTCCTAACTCTTGACTCACTAGCATGTAGCACAGGGAGATTTTCAAGATTACATCCTTACAGGTCCTGATTTGTAACTTTTGATTTAATTCTCTGAACTCCATTTTCAAAACTTCATCCTTCTTTCGGTCTCTCATTACGACCAATATGGACCATGACCTATGGCTATGTGCCTTTCAGAACGTCCGATGCCTACTTAGAGACATCCTCGATATCAGACCAGAAAAGCAACACACGTTGCTCCCACTGTCACAGGATGCTTATGTTTCCCTGACTATAGAATTCCCTGTCACTGTAGCTCACTGTACGTGTGGGGGGGTGGGGGGAGTGTACAAGCTGGCAGGTGATAGGTGAGACCAGTTGAGGGGGAAGGTGAGTGGGTGAGGGAAAATGAGGAAATGGGAGGTGATAGGTGGTACAGGTAAAGGGCTGAAGAAGGAATCGGATAGGAGAGTGAACCATGGGAGAAAGGGAAGAAGTAGCTGAGGGAAGTGATGTGTAGAAAAGGGGTGAAAGTGGAGTCAAAATGGGCAATTGAAAAAGAGGGAAGGGGAAGCAATTACCGGAAGTTCATGCCGTCAGGTTGGAGGCTACCCAGAAGGAATATGAGGTGTTGCTCCTCAACCTCAAAGTGGCCTCATCGTGGCGGTAGAGAAGGCCATGAACTGTCATGTCAGAATGGGAAGTCAAATTTAAGTGGGTGGTTACTGGGAAAATCTACTTTCTGTGGTGGATGGGGTAAAGGTGCTCTGACACCATTGTTCTATGGAGATTCAATACAATTTCTTCAAGACTAACCATAATATTGAGTTCAGTCAAACTGCTGACCACCCCAGTCATTCCTCCTCTCTGATGCTCTTTTCCCCAAGAACAAAATTTGAAAGTTTATACGACTCAATATAACATTTTATCTGACAATGCACCAGCTTTGGTAGCTGTATGGAAAGAGGGCACATAATTTCAAGTTGTTACTGTGTAAAGAACTTCTCTGAAATTCAATGTCAAAAACACAATCAATAATCCCAGAGCACCATTAATACTGATAGTTTTATTTAGTCCTTGCATTACTCCCCGTGAGCGACAAACACAGAGTTCACAATCAAGGTTAGCAAATGCAAGGTTTACCGAAAAGACCGTTTTTCTCATTAGCATATACGCTTGATAACAGCGCTCACTAGGCCCTAAGAGAATAGCTTGATATGTCACATATACATCAAAATAAACAGTAAAATGTATTGCTTGTGCTAACGACCAACACAGCCCAAGACTGTGATGGGTGCAGCTTGCAAGTGTTGCCATGCTTCTGGTGCCAGCATGCCCATGACCCACTAACCCTAACCCGTACATCTTTGGAACGTGGGAGAAAATGGGAGCACCTGGAGGGTACCCATGCAGAGATGGGGAGAATGTACAAACTCCTTACAGACAATGGTGGGAATTGACCCAAGGTTGCTGGCTCTGCAGTGTCACACTACTGTGTTGTCGCTAAGCACTGTACACCCAAAATATGGTGCAAGGACTGAACTGGTTCAAGAGAAAGCACCATCTTTTCAGTGAGGCTTTGCAAATAACAGCCACAACCCGTGAACAAACAGACGATGAAGAGTCACTGCCTTGAGGGGAAGGAAGTTAGCAATGAGAAACTAAAACCACCAACAGAACAGACCATTTACACAAAGATTTATGAAGTGTGAGATGAAACACGTTACTGTTGCTCACCTTGGAGTTCGCCTGTCCACTATAGCCATTTCACCATCCCAGTGACTGACAATCAAAGTGGACCCATCCTCAGCCAAGAAGTCAAAAGAAGAGGTATTCCACTCATTGGATACGTATACCTAGGAAAATATACAGAGGAAGGTATTTCTATTTGCAAAGTAAAGAAATTAGAAATCAAATTTATACATCTTTTTTTAACAAATGCATATTTGTCAGTGTAAAAAGTCCATTCACCTATAGATTTCAGGACAGATTAATACAGGTATCCAGATCAGATCCAAACAGGTGTTTCATGAGTGTAGAGAGAGTACAGTAGTGGGCTAGGCATGCATCTATCATGTTCACCAGTGTGATTGTTAGTGAGGTGACATTATTGCAGATCTGCAGACTGTGACTCCTCCATGAAGAAGTCAAGGATCCAGCTGTAGAGGGAGGTCCAGAGCCCAGGTTTTGGAGCTTGTTGATTCGAACGGAGGATATGATGTTGTTTTACACTGAGATGTAATCAATAAACAGTAGCTTGATGTAGTATTACTATTGTCCAGGTTATCCAAAGTCCAGTGGACAGCCAGTGAGATTGCATCAGCTGTAGATCTATTGGGGCAATAGGCAAACTGTAACGGGTCCAGGTCCTTGCTTAGGCAGGAGTTGATTCTAGCCACGACCAACCTCTCAAAGCACTTCATCACAGTAGGTTTGAATGTCGCTGCGTGATAGTTGTTGAGGCAGCTTGCCCTGCTCTTCTTGGGCACTGGTATGATTGTTGTCCTTTTGAAGCAGGTGGGAACCTCCAACTGCAGCAGAGAGAAATTGAAAATACTGCTGCACATTTCCACCAGTTGGTTGGCACAGGTTTTCAGAGCCCCACCAGATATACCATCAGGGCCTGATGCCTTGTGAAGGTTCATCCTCTTGAAAGATGATCTGATGTTGGTCTCTGAGACAGAGATCACAGGGTCACAGACACTGCAGGGATTCCCCTGAAGGGATCAGGGTGTGCAGTTTTGTGCCTGCTGATTACACAGCTCAGCTCCTCGAGTGCCTGCTTGGCATTGTTCTGAGGTGGAATGTATACCAATACCAGGGTGTTGGTGGAAAATTCACTTGGTAAATAACATGGATGGCACTCGATTGCTACAAGTTCCAGGTCGGATAAGCAGGACTATGAGTTGATCATAAAGCATACTCCAGACACCTTGCCTTTGAAAGACTGAGCAGAGGGTGGTGAAGGTATTGAGCTACAGCGTTGCATTTGAAATTGCTGATGTGAGCCATGTTTCTGTAAAGCAGAGTACACAGCAGTCTGATTTAGTCATGAAGCTATTTCTGACAGGAAAATGCTCCAGCATTGAAGGACATTTTCCTTTCATTCCTGCCTCTAATGGATAAATTTAAAATACTTGATGTGAATGAATGAGAGCTACAACAATGTGTAAACTTTTCTTTCAAGGCTGATACTGCAACTGCATACCTCCACATTTTTTCGTCTAGCAAAGCAACCCAGTGGACATGGATTTCTTTACTCCTTATAATTGTTGAAGGTTTTGTTGCATGTAGCATTCCGACAAACGTACCCCGGCAAATTCCTTATACATGCTTGCCTCAGCCACTACATTCTCTCAACAACAGTAAAGGGAATCTGACCTTCCAAACAAGCACATTATAATCATCTGAACTCAACACAGAACTTAGACAAGACCTTTCAATTTCTTGCATATCTCCACTACTCTTGTTCCCATTACCACATTTTGCCTTGCGTAATCATTCCCTTTGTCAGTTCACATCCTCAGCCCCCACCCCATCAGAGAATCCTTTGTTTTACCGCATCCCCACACCTCAATTTCCTTCCCTATGTACGTGTTTAATACCTGTGTCCAGTGGTTCTGACAGGAAGCATTAAATCAGTTTTGTACTCCACGGCTGCTGCCTGACCCAGAGTATTTCTGGATATTTTGTTTATATTTCAGAATTTCAGTTCTTTTATTTATGTCTAATAGCGACCAAAGCAATAGGAACTTAAGCTGGGCAATTCTCATGCTGTATAATCATAGACCGAGTCTCTATATCAAAGTTCAAATTAAATTTATTATCAAAGTATGTCACCATTTACCACTCCGAGTTTCATTTTCTTGCGGGCATTCACAGTAAAACAAAATACAATAGAATCAATGAAAAACTACGTGCAAAGACTGACAAACAACCAGTGTGCTCAAGACGACAAACTGGGCAAATACAAAAAACAAACAGACAGATAAATAAATTAATATACTGAGAACATGAATTGTAGAGTTCTTGAAAGTGAGTGCATAGGCTATGGAGTCACTTCAGTGTTGAGGTGAATAAGGTTATCCATACTGGTTCAGGAGCCTCTATATAAAGGAGCTGTGGACTTTGTGAGTGAAGGGTTGAACGGATCAAAGATCTTTGGTGTGTATTACCTCATCAAAGACCGCAGCAGCAATGTTTCCGCAGCGAATGCTCCCATCATTGCTCACTGACAGGATCTCAGCAGAGTTGGAAGGGGAAAAGCACAGGCAGTTAACTGTACCGCAGTGAGGTTTGAACTGAGCAACAACAGCATCCTCAGCCCGAGAACTCTGCAAAGCAAAAATCAAAAGCATCCAATCAGAACTGGATCATAAAGTCTAAAAGGCAAACACTCTTACAGTCTTACAGTTCCTAACCATTCTACAGAACTTTATAGTTTTTCATTCCTTTGACAGATAACTACTGCTGTAGCAGAGGAAATCCATTTGCAAAGTGTACAAAGCAAGATCCCAGAGATAGCCATATGACATATACCCTGACAGTCACTGTCCTATTTGCCCTGCCGCTACTGAGAAGAATTCCTCTTGCCAAGAGTCACTTTGCCACTTTACAATTTCCCATCAGACACCTTATTTAGATACTCCTGCACCAAGCGCCACATTATGTACATACAATCAGTCTGTGTATATAAGATGATCTAATGTGTATTGGCCACACTCAAACAGTTACTTTTACATTGTGTTTTACAGGATTGCTTTTATATTTATATTTATTGCGGCTTTTGTTTCTCACTTTGTTCTTTATGTTTATTGTGTTTATTTATGCTGCATCAGGTCTGGAGTAATGATCATTTCATCCTCATTTACACTTGTGAACTGAAGAATGACAACAAACAATCTTGAAAATGACAGGGTGGTATTAGCCAATGGATAAGAATTGACTACAGCACAAGACAGACCCTGACCACCTTTCCTCAGTACAATGCCTTACAATCTGAGTAAGCACAGGAATTTTTATTTTTTATTCATAGATACAGCTTGGTAACAGGCCTTTCTGGCCCAATGAGCCCACACCACTGATTTATGCCCATCTGACCAATTAACCATCTAACTGGTATGTCTTTGGGACGTGGGAGGAAACCCATGTGTTTACGGGGAGAATGTACAAATTCCTTACAGACAATGACAGAACTGAATGCAGGTCACTGGTACCGCAATAGAATTACACTAACTGTTGCCCCCAAATCATCCCCACTGTATTGGCTCATTTTTAATTCTTCAACTAGGGTACATAGTGATCTGCCATTTGTGAGACTTCCTTTATGCAATATGGATGAATTACAACATTAACAGCATTTCTCTACCTTTCAATAGCTTGCTAATTTCCAGAGTCTCTGAGGAATACGGTAACAAGAACAACAAAAAGCTAGTGTGCACTGACCAGATCCCAAATTCCAACATATCCGTAGGTGCTTCCCGCAGCCACCAGAAACCTCTGCTCAGATGGATGAATGGCCAGTGCGGACACCCGCTTTGGTGTTACTTTAGCAACAAGATGTTCTTGGATTGTCATCTGTTTCAAACTGGACTTGTAGCTGCTCAGACAAACAATGAAGGAAATAGTTTATAGAAAATCATTTAATATTGTAATAAGCTGCTATTTAAAATTTAAAGAACTTACATTTTTAATTCTTCTGGTTGCTTTACTTTAACCTGCGATTCTCCCTGTGTCAGAGTAGCAAATGTTACATTACTAATGAAAGTTAGGACTTTATTTTTATAATGTTAACTTTGCTTTAACTTATCAACATCTACATTACAAATCAAATACCTAAATTAAGTTGTTGGTGGCAGGGAAAGAAAGGAGATGGGCACCACCATCGAGCAAATCTACATGAAATATTGTCGCAAGAAAGCACCATCCATCATCAGGGACTCCCACTATCCAGACTATGCTCTCTTCCTGCTGCTGCCATCAGGAAGGTGGCACAGGAATGTCAGGACTCACATCACCAGGTTCAGAAACAGTTATTACCCATCAACCATGAGGCTTTTGAACCAATGGGGATAACTTTACTTGCCCCACCACTGAAATGTTCCCACAACCTATGGACTCACTTTCAAGGACATTTCATCTCATGTTCTTGATATTTATTGCTTATTTATTATTATTCTTTATCTTTGATTTTGCACAGTTTGTGTCTTTTGCACACTGGTTGAATGCTCACGTTGGTGTGGTTCTTCGTTGATTCTATTATGATTATTATTCTGTTATGAATTCATTGATAATGCCTGCAAGGAAATGAATCTTAGGATTGTATATGGTGTCATATAGGTAGGTACTTTGAATTTTGAAGAGACAGAAAACTTCACTGACTCATATGCCCCCCTCATTCAAGCCATGGCTACATCAGCTATATAGATAGCCTCCAACCTGATGGCATTAACATTGATTTATATATATACACATACACACACATATATATTTATATATACACACACACACACATATATATATATATATATATATATATATATATATACATACACACACACACACAGCAGGGGTGATTGATAAGTTGTGGCCTAAGGTAGAAGGAGATGAGTTATGCAGCTCTCGTTACGTGCACATGCAGTTCAACACTGAGTGATTATGCAGAAAGTTTGAAGTTAATAACTCATCTTCTATCTTAGGCCACAAACTTATCAATCACCCCTGCTGTGGACACTTTCTGGAGGTCCAAGATCCGTATGCTCCACAACCGCTGGACTAAGTGTGTACATGTAGGAGGGGACTATGTTGAAAAATAAATGTGCTAGGTTTTCTAAAATTGACTCCTTCTACCTTAGGCTACAAACTTATCAATCACTGTGTTTTTATGTGTGTGTCTGTGTGTGCGCGCGCATATTATATAAAAATAAAATGTTCCCCTTTTCCCTCCCCCTATCCTCTTCTATTCCCCTCTCCGGCCTCTCTCTTCCTCACCAGCATATCACCTTCCCCTGGCTCCTCTCCTCCTTCCCTTTCTCCCATGGTCCATTCTCCTCTCCTATCAGATTCCTTCTTCTCCAGCCCTTTACTTTCCCACCTACCTGGCTTCAGCCATCACCATTTAACTTGTCCTCCTTCCCCAAACCCACCTTTTAATTCTGGTGTGTTCCCCCTTACTTTCCAGTCCTGAAGAAGGGTGTCTACCCCAAAATGTTAACTGTTAATTCATTTCTATAGATGCTGCCTGACCTGCTGGGTTCCTCCAGCATTTTGTGTTGGTTGGTTATATACCAGCTTTTGCCTTAAGATTCCATGCACATTACATCTTTACATTTCATGCTATTGCTTGGCCTTACAAAGGTTTGGTAAATGATTTTGTTCAGATATTTACCTAGCAGAACAGAATGGTTGTGTGCACAACTTGCAGACGACTAGTACGTGGTGCAGTAAGTAATCTGGAAAGGCAATTCTCCCAAGTTCACGAATGTATTTTATGCTCAGTGTGGTATCCTCAGCAGTGAAAAAAAACATTCGAGGATTGGCTGATCATTTTCCCAAATGACTGATGTTCATTCAGTTCACAAAAGCAACACTGAGCTTCCAGACTCCACTCATAATAATCGTCTGTCCCACACCTTCTCTGATTTCTCTATTTTCAGCCTCTAGCATTGCGGCAAGTGCCCGATTCGAGCCCAGGAACAACACCTCATCCGATGTCTTGGTTTGTAACAGCTTTTAGGACTTAATATTGGATTTAACTTTTTTTTTCCTTTCCTCTCCACTGAAGTGTACCCAACTGTCTTGAGCTGTCAGCTTTTAAAGTAATTGTTACCTTGACAACTTTGGTCTGCAGTCTTTAACAATTACTTCCCTCTGGTCTCTCTGCAACTTAAAATCTTTCCCTTTTCCAGTGTTCATGAAGGGTCTTCAAATTGAAATGTTGCTCTCCACTCAGCCCCCAATGACGCCACTTCCCCGAGGGCTTCAATTTTTTTGTCTTTGTCTCAGATTTTCAGCATCTGCAGTTCTTACTCTGGGTAGCATAGTAGTTGGTATTAACACATTACAGTGCCAGTGTAAGATCAGGGTTCCATTCCTGCTGCTGTCTGTGAAGAGTTTATATGTTCTCCCCGTGACTATGTGGGTTTCCTCTGGGTGCTCCGATTTCCCCCAATATTCCAAAGACACGCCAGTTAGGATTAGTAAATTGTGGGCATGATATGCTGGCCCCAGAAGCATGGTGACAATTGCAGACTGCCCCTAGCACATCCTTAGACTAGGATGGTGGTTGACACAAATGGTGCATTTCACTGTATGTTTCCATGTACGTGAGAAATAAAACTAATCTTCTTGCTTCAGGTATTTATGAAAATTAGGCCGGTATTCACTGGAGTTTGGACAACCTGTTAAGAATATCTGAGGACGTTGACAAGGTGGATATGGAGAGGATATTATCTCTTGTGGAGAATCTAGAACTAGGGGTCACTGACTGAAAATAAAGAGTTACTGATCTAAGGCAAGAGGAGTCAAAATATTCTTCCTCCGTCTCTGTGAAGGTTGTGATAGTTGGAGCTTTTCCTCAAAGGGTAGTGGAAGCAGAATTTTTTAACATTTTTAAAGGCAGAAGCTTATTGCTTCTTCATAAGTAAGGGAGAATCAGAATCAGGTTTATTATCACTGGCATATGTCATGAAACTTGGTCTTTTGCGGCAGAAGTACAGTGCAACACAAAAATATACTATAAATTACAATAAACATTGAATTATTGATTAGTTAATTAATTAGCTTAAATTAAAAAAAAATAAGGTTGTGAAAGGAGGCGAGCTGGGCATGGGGCTAGCAAACCCATCCTGTAAAAACCAAGTGCTACAGGAACAGCACAGAAGCTCCAAAAACTTCACCCATGCGAGAGGAAGTACCTTCAATGGGCTGCACTTTGAAAGACTGGCCCAGAACAGAGGACTCTGGCGAGCTGCTCTTGGCAGCCCACGTCCAGTACGGGTGATGGGTTTAAGAAGAAGTGGTTGGGTTCATTGTCCATTAAGAAATGTGATACTGAATGGGAAGAAGCCGTTCCTAAAAATGTTAAGTGTGTATCTTCAGGTTGCTGGACCTCTATACTATACCAGCAGAGAGTAGTAATAAGAAGGCATGTCCTGGGTGGTAGGGATCCTTGATGATGGATTAGAAGATAACAAAGGTAGACAGGGATACGAGGTAGAGGTAATAGTCATATCAGCCCTGATCTTATTACATGGCAGAGCAGGCTCAAGGAGCCAAGTGCCCCATTCTTGCCCTCAATCATATATTTGAATGTTATCTTTGTGCTTGTAGTTGTCAGATATGTTGTTCTTGTGTCAGGTTTAGCTGGAATCTGAATTCCCAAGCACAAGTGCAGCGTGATTTCCACAGTCCATAGCTTGACTGCATTCTTAAAACGTACTGCAGACAGTAACAGCAACTTTAGACTTGTGAGTGTAAATTCTGAAGTTGCAGTCAGTAGGAGGGAAACACTGGGTCATGCAGATAATCAGTGGTACTTTCCCAAAAAATCTGAACCCTCACAACTGTTAGTAACATTTTCGTCATTTGAATTACAGTCAGATTTATGAACTTAATTGATTTAACCACTTCAGAGCTTCGAGTTAGTCACCTGCATCCCATTTTGTAGACACGAAAACATTGCAGTACAAATATAAATGGAATACCTGACTAATCTTCAGCCACGTGTTTATTAGATCCTCGGTTACTTTGTTGTCCTCTTCATCACATGCAACCATTTTAATAGGTCCAGAGATCTGAGGTAAGATTTAACATCAGCTTGTTATTTTCCTTCCCATCTCTATTTGAATCTGTCTATTGTAGCTGGTTGTATAATAAACTGCTACTGCACTTAAAAGCTAGCTGCAATTATGTAACCACTGTCAAACATGATGTATGTGACAGTTAAGGCTCTGGTCTACTATTCAGTACATTACAAAGTATAACCTGTCTTGAAGTCAAGTCGTCAGCAGTGAAAGTGGAACTGTCATCTACACTTGACTGAGGGTTGGTGTGGATTGTCAAAAGGACTAAAAACAAGGCCTGTCATATGGGCAGATGATCTTTTTCTTTAAACCAGTAGCTATCCTTATCTGAAGATGGCATCACCCAGTTATGCTGCCTGAACAGCCATGTATGATAAAAGCAACACAAGCTACCCAGTGTAATCAGAACTTTTACCAGATTCACACAGCAATAACTGTTTTGTGCGTTAAATTGAAAAACAAGTGTTCCTTTGAGTATGAAGTGGGTAAGATGAAGGGTGGTTGTTAAGGCAACTTACATGTCCAAAAGTCACATGCTTTAGAAAAGTCTTCATAGTGAAAGCAGGCAATGTACAAACTTGGTCCCACCACTAAACCAGATCTCATTGTGAAGATGAATTAAAAATATTTAAAATCCAATCTACCAAGTCTCCACAGATCACAAGTGTCTTAATCTTTGCGCCACTCGTGATCTACTAGAAAAATCACCTTCTCAGTCAAAACACAAGAGTCCTATTTGAAAATGAAGTTTTCAGCAGGCTGGAGCTGCAAGGACAAAAATGATTGTGCACAAGAGCAAAGATGGTTAGAAGATCTATGAAGAGTGAGGATGGAGGTGGGCTGAAGAGTGATACAGATCAGAAAAGGAAGAGAAAGCGGGGACACAGGGGAAACTAGGAAGAAAAATGAGAAATCCAAGACCATAAGCATCACATCAAATTGTTGGTATTTCATTACAACTAGAAGTAATCATTCAACTTATAAACATGCAGTTCTATAAGCAATCTTAATAATCCCACTTAGTTTGCTCCAGTCAATTGTCTGACAAATGGCCATTAAAATTCCCCTTCCACACAGCTCTCCTACCACCCACCAACTATAAAGGTAATGTCCAGTGGCCAGTTAAACTGACATTCAGCACATCTTTGGGATGTGGGAGGCAACCAGAACAACAGGGGGTACAAACCCATACAGTCACAGGGAGAAGGTGCAAACTCTCCATGGACATCACCTGAGGCCAGGATTGAACCCAGGTTGGTGGAGCTGTGGGACGTACACACTGTCCGCACTGTCAGCATGTACCACGAGGCTGAAGGACAGCTTCTATCCCACTGTTGTAAGACTATTAAATGGTTCCATTGTATAAGTTGGCCTCTTGACCTCACAATCTACTTCATCATGATCTTGCACCTTATTGTCTACCAGCATTGCATGTTCTCTGTAACACTTTATTCTGCATTCTGTTATTGTTCTACCTTGACACACTGTGTAATGATCTGATCTGTATGACTGGTATGCAAGACAAACTTTTCACTGTATCTTGGTACACGTGACAATAATAAACCAATTCCAGTTTCATCCCATCCAAGTGCACAACAAAATAAAACTGAACATCTAAGATAGGACAAATCCCAAAATGAAGCAGTGTAGCAGTTAGTGCAAGGCTTGACAGCACCAGTGATTACTGATGGAGTTTCAATTGCCACTGTCATCAGCAAGGACTCTGTACGTTTTCTCCCCATGACCACATAGGTTTCCTCCCTCATTCCAAAGACATATGAATTAGGGCAACACACACAAAATGCTGGAGGAACTCAGCAGGTCAGATAGCACCTATGGAAATTAATAGACAGTTGACGTTTTCGGCCGAGACTCTTCTTCAGGACTGAGGAGGGGGGAAGATGACAAAATAAAAAGGTGGTGGTGGGGGGGGGAAGAAGCTCGCTGGAAGGAAAGGTCAAGGGCTGCAGAAGAAGGAATTTGCTAAGAGAGGAGAGTGGCCCATAGGAGAAAGGGAAGGAGGCGACCTAGGGGGAAGTAATAGGCAGGTGAGAAGAGGTAAAAGGTCAGAGTGGGAAATAGAGGAAAGAGGGGAGGGAAGAATTACATTAGTAATTTGAGAGCATGCTACGTTGGCACTGGAAACAAGGCAACACTTGCGGACTGCTCTCAGCACTATCTCAGACTGTGATGGTCACTGATGCAAAAGATGTGTTTTGATGTACATATGACAAATAAAGCTAAGCTTGAGATACATGGATACTGTGGACCAACCCGCTCTTCTATCTCTTCTGACGTCACAGATGTTTCTATCGGTAATTCTGGGACTTGGGCATCTGTAGATTTCAAAATTTGCAGTCGCATAGAACGCCGAACCACAGGTTGCCCTCCAGAACTTCGAGGCTTCCTTCTAAATGCCAGAAAAGGATGAAGATTGTCATTACACATCAAATGTGATATTACAAATAAAAATAAAACTAATGATCGTTTGCAAGATTTAACCTTTAACCTCCAGCTAGACATTGCTCTTCCAGTTTCAGTAACTGCTTTGCCCATCTTCTACAGTAAAGGCACAACAGCAATGAGTCAGTGTTCATGAAGCTTTGTTGCCAATATTTAGAATTACAGATAGGACGAATCATTGTTACCTATTTGCATGCCTCAAATATTCAAACATTGAAGTATCCTCAGTGGACACTTTATTAGGTACACCTGTTCATTAATGCAATTATCTACTCAACCAGTCACGTGGCAGCAACTCAATGCATCAAAGCATGCAGACATGGTCAAGAGTTCAGTTGCTGTTCAGACCAAACATCAGAATGGGGGAAGAAAGGTGATCTAAGTGACTTTGACAGAAAATTGATTGTTGGTGCCAGACAGGGTGGTTTGATTACCTCAGAAACTACTGATCTCCTGGGATTTTTACGCAGAACAGTACCTAGAGTTTACAGAGAATGGTGCGAGAAACAAAAACATCCAGTGAGCAGAAATTCTGTGTGAGAAAAACGCCTTGTTAATGGGGCAGGACAGAGAATGGCCAAACTAGTTCAACTTCCACAAGTTACAACAGTGGTGTGCAGAAGAGCATCTCTGTATGCACAACATGTTGAACCTTGAAGTGGATGGGCTACAGCAGCAGAAAACCACACCGGGTTCTACTTTTGTGCCTAATAATGTTGCCACTGAGTATACATTGATAACAAAAGACGATGTGGAAAGACTTAGCTACAGCAGATTCGTACTTCTTGAGTGGGTTCAGTTTCCTCTGTTGTCTTTTTTTAACATCTCCCCAAAGTTTTTTGGCAGTCTGTAGGGCAAGAGCAAATTGCACAGGTTGGCTGACAGCATTTTCAAAATACTTACAAACAACTGATCTTTGCTTTGAACAGAATTGTCAAAAGGACTGCATCAAGGATTGTTAAAAGCAAAAGAATAGATACTTTGAATTAAAGACACTTGTATTCACTAAGTACAGCTCGATCAAATAGCAAATTGGAAATTAGAACATAGTACCATACAAGCCTTTCAACCCATGACTTTGTACTTACCGTTTAACCTACTCCAACCCTTCCCTCTTGCATAGCCCTCCATTTTTCTATCATCCATGTGCCTAAAATTCTCTTAAATGTCCCGAATGATGCCTCTAACATTATTGTGTTCTTTATCATTTGTGGGTTTTTGGTGCTACATTGCACCTGGGTAACAATTATTTTATTTTTCTTTACACTGTGTACTGGAAATAACATTAAACAATCTTAAATCTTGAACTAAATTGAAATAATTAAAACTGGAATTTATAAACTAATCTGAGTAACATGAAACAGAAATTTGTCAGATAAAAACCGACTGATTCACTTCAGTCCCCAAAGGACGGATGGTTGTTGCCCTTCCCAGTTCTGGTGTTTACGTCACACTACAGCTATTAGTAGGTTTGAGTTTCAGTAGACTCCACTATTGTGTGGCAGTGTAGACAGGGAATAAATGTTCCCATCCCGTGAGTCGTTCCAACAATCAACCTGTACGCTAGGTTTCCATGTGGAATTCCAGATAGCTGCTTATTTACCCAATCACTACGGTTTTCATCAGTACAGAATGCAAATATTTGAAAATTACGGCCAGCTGACATGCATTCGCACCCAATAAGTACTGATTTAAGTCACTTGGTACTGCTTGCATTCTTAACTAGTAACTACTGATTTGAATTGAAGTTACTGTGCTGGTGGTGCTCACCTCCAGCATATTCAATGATGCAAAGAACTTGGCATTTTCCTGAATGTTTTTCAGTCGCTTCCTTTCGTAAACGGACAACTCCTCAGGTTGCTGAAATGAAGAAGGAAAATTAAAGTTTAGAGGTGCCAGATATTGCAGTGAGGAGATAGTATTATGCCTAATCCACTTTCCTCCTTCAGTGCACCTTCCTGCCCCTAATTTCCTGCAAGTCAACCTTGACCCAGACACACCCACAACATACCAACACCCAGACACACCGCCACACAGGCTCAGCCACACTACCCAACACCCGTGCACACTGAACCCTCCGCTGCCCGAAGATACCACATGGACACATCAACACCCTCTAACACTCAGACACACCCACACACTTGAACACCCACGTGCACCCACACCCTCCAACACCTGGGCACAATGACATCCGGACACACACACACACACCCAGAAAGACCAGTCTCTACCCAAGCCTATCCCACCTAAGAAACACAAGTTGACTGGGTGACTCTACTTAAAGTGACAAGTGGGAGGGTGCCACGATATCATAGCAGTTAGCATGACCCTATTACAACTCGCAATCTCGGAGTTTGAAGTTCAATCCCAGTATCCTCTGTACGTCCTCCCTGTGGAATGTGTGTGTTTTGTCCGGCTGCTCTGGCTTCATTCCATAATCCAACGATATACCAGGTAAGTTAACTGGTAATAGTAAATTGTCCTGTGATTAGATGAGGGCTAAATCGGGGATATCAGGGATTGCTTGGCAGCGCAGCTCGAAAGGCCAGAAGGGCTTATTCCGCACCGTATCTCTAAACTTAAAAAAAATTACAACTGTCACATCGTGTACGCAAGAGCAGCATGTTCCTGTTGGGGGGAAAGGTAGACATTGCAAGTTCAGGGAACCTTGTCTGCTGAGAGATAAAGGTTCTGGTTGCTTTAGGTAGCTGGGTACAAATAAATCTCTCCATTGGGCAGGATCTAGCTGGGGCATTTCTGGGTGACTTGAAAACACCAACTGGCCCGCCCAGACTGCAAAGGTTTCCGAGACTGGAGCTCAATTTATGTAGTATTTCCAAAACAACTGTCTCATGGAATATAGAGGTCACCTACTCAGAAAGTAGCGATACTGGACATTCCCTGAAGGAACAATACAGCCAAGTAATTGAAGCAGCAGTGGGAGAGCATCATGGACCCAGTGACTACAATTCTAGTTTTAAATAGTTCCAGAAAAAGATAGAACAGGTCCACGGATTAAAGTCCTGAACTTTGAGGGTATTAGGCAATTTTTAGCTGAGGTGTTTCTGGGCAGCTTGAAAGGCAAAGGAACAGTTGCCTAGTAGGCGGCTTTCAAAAAAGGCCTTGACAAAAGTACAGGGGCAGCTTGTCCCTTTTAGGGGAATGGGTAGACAGACCAAATTCAGGGAGCCCCAGAAGATAAGAGATGGAGGCTCAGGTAAGAGAAAAAAAGCATAAACCACATTTATGCAGCTGGCTACACATTAAACCCATGATAAATATGAAAAGCCTCAAAAGGGAAATCAGGAGGGCAAAAACCAAGTGTGAGATGGATTTGGCTGACAAACGCAAGAAATTCTTCAGTTACATTAAGTAATACAGTAACTTGGGAGAGACTAGATTCTCTTCATCCATCACTATGTAAGTAGTGATGACTTGAGTCACGGTTATATTTATGTATTTCTTGTGAATGCTGTTTATACGCTGTCATGTTCCTGTGAGGCTGCTAGCAAGTTTTTCATTGCACTTGTGAATATGCCAATAAATGGGATTTTTGTTCGATAAGATGATCTCTTGACCTCATGATCTATATTTTATTTTTTATTTGAGATACAGCATGGCACAGCCCCTCTAGCTCTTTGAGCCACGCCACCCAACAATCCTCTGATTTAATCGGAGGTCTGTTCTGGGACCCCTTCTCCTCATGATTTTTATAAATGACCTAGAAGAGGAAGTGGACGGATGGGTTAATAAATTTGCTGATGACACAAAGGTTGGGGGTGTTGTGGATAGTGTGGAGGCTGTCAGAGGTTACAGCTGGACATCGATAGGATGCAAAACTGGGCTGAGAAGTGGTAGATGGAGTTCAACCCAGATAAGTGTGAAGTAGTTCATTTTGGTAGGTCAAATATGATGGCAGAATATAGTATTAATGGTAAGACTCTTGGGAGTGTGGAGGATCAGAGGGATCTTGGGGTCCATGTCCATAGGACACTCAAAGTTGACTCTGTGGTTAAGAAGGCATATGGTGCATTGGCCTTCATCAACTGTGGGATTGAGTTTAGGAGCCAAGAGGCAATGTTGCAGCTATATAGGACCCTGGTCAGGCCCCATTTGGAATACTGTGCTCAGTTCTGGTTGCCTCACTACAGGAAGGATGTGAAAACCATAGAATGGGTGCAGAGATTTATAAGGATGTCGCCTGGATTGGGGAGCATGCCTTATGAGAATAGGTTGAGTGAACTTGGCCTTTTCTCCTTGGAGAGACAGAGGATGAGAGGTGACCCGATAGAGGTGTATAAGATGATGAGAGGCATTGATCATGTGGATAGTCAGAGGCTTTTTCCCACAGTTGAAATGGCTAACACGAGAGGGCACAGTTTTAAGGTGCTTGGAAGTAGATACAGAGGAGATGTCAGGGTTTAGTGTTTTTTTTAAAACGCAGAAAGTGGTGAGTGCGTGGAATGGTCTGCCGGTAATGGTGGTGGAGGCGGATAGGATAGGGTCTTATAAAAGACTCCTGGATAGGTACATGAAGCTCAGAAAAATATAGGGCTATGGGTAACCCTAGGTAATTTCTAGAGTAAGGACATGTTTGGCACAGCATCGTGGGCCGAAAGGCCTGTATTGTGCTGTAGGTTTTCGATGTTTCTATGTTTTAATCCTGGCTTCATCATGGGAAAATTTACAATGACCAATTAATTTACCAACTGGTACATCTTTGGATTGTGGGAGGAAGCTGTAGCACCTGAAGAAAACTCATCACGGGGAGAACGCACAAACTCTTTATAGGCAGCCCTTGCAGCTTATTGTCTGCCTACACTGCACTTTCTCAGTAACAGCAACTTTATCCTGTCTTGTTATTGTATAACCACCTCAATACATTATATAACCACCTCTCAATGCATTGTATAACTTCCTCAATGCATTGTATAACCACCTCTCAATGCATTGTATAACTTCCTCAATACATTAATATAACCACCTCTCAATGCATTGTATAACCACCTCTCAATGCATTGTATAAGTTCCTCAATACATTATATAACCACCTCTCAATGCATTGTATAACTTCCTCAATACATTATATAACCACCTCTCAATGCATTATATAACCACCTCTCAATGCATTATATAACCACCTCTCAATGCATTGTATAACTTCCTCAATACATTATATAACCACCTCAATACATCTGTAAGAATGACAAACACTAAAGTTTTTTTCTTACCGTACCTCGGTACATGTGACAATAATAAGCCGATTTATAACCAATATAATAATAAACACACTTAACAGCCACGATCGAATGGCAAACACTCGAAGGGCCGATTGACCTCCCATGTCTTACGGTCTTGTAGTCAAATTACACCCCCTACCCTCATTGCCCTCCTCCTCACCGCTGCTGGAAAGTCATCCCCGCTGCTGTAGTCGGTGTCCGCGGCCGGCGAGCTCTCGGATCCGGCCACAGGGTGCCCACTCGCGCTGCCGCTCACCGGAGATCGCGGCCTCTTCGCCAGCGGCTCGTCGCCCGGGGCCTCGGGAGCGCTGTCCATCCGCAGCCGCTTGCGGTCCAGCTGCCCGGTGCCGAGCGCCTTCATCTCCTGTCGGGGGAGGGCGAGAGTTAGGCCCAGAGTCAACGCGGCGGCATGCTCGGCTGAAGCCCGCGCAAGGAGGGAGAGCCCACCCCTCCCACGGGTCCTCCCCCACCTCCCCTTCCCTCTTTGCCTCATGGGACCTCACTCTCACCCCTCCTAGACAGCCACGCCGCCTCCTCTCTCTCCCCCGGCCCTCACGCACCTTCTGCCGCCTCAAGCTCCAGCGCGCGCCCGGCCTCTTGAATCTGCGCGCCACTTCCACCCCACCCCCGCCCGCTGATTTTAATAGGGCTTATTCACGCCCGCCATCTTTTAACACGCAAAGCTGCATGGGATAGCAGGAAGCGACCATATTCTTGCACAACGCCGCCCCTATTTATGAAGCGTCACTCAGAGGCTCCTGATCCTTTAGGGATTGCAGCTTTCTTTTGTCTTTCTTTTAGCGGCAAGCAAAAAGCTCCCATTCCTTCCCCCCCCCCGCCCCATTTATTGTCCCGGATATCAGAACACTGGTTTAACTCCATTTTATTCTGTACATTCTCATTATGACTTCTCAACGCCCCAGCAGTCCTGAAGATTGCATCTTCTATATAAAAAAAGCACAGCGAGCTATAACCATTAATGCTAACGTGAATATAATCAATAGGAATGTTGTGTGTGAACATTCGGTACATAATAGTCGTTCATTAAAGATCCACTTGGAAGATGAATAGATTGTATTGGGCAATTTCAATCAAACGGAGAAATGCGGGTCTAACCTAGAAGTAGATGACCTGAATTAAAGAGTCAAAAAAGTGGGGTAGTGTACATGGGTTCATTGACCATTCAGAAATCTGATGTCGGAGGCAAAGAAAGTTTCTGAAATGTTGAGTGTGTATCTTCAGGCTCCTGCACCTCCTTCCTGATGGTAGCAATGAGAAGAGGGCATGTCCTGGATGAGGGGGGTCGTTAATGATGGATGCCGCCTTTTTGAGTCATCGTCTCTTGAAGGTGTCCTCGATGCTGGGGAGGCTGGTGCCCATGATGGAGCTGGCTGCATTTACAACTTTATGCAGCCTTTTCTGATCCTGTGCAGTCTCCCCTCCATACCAGGCGTTGATGCAGCCAGTTAGAATGCTCTCCACAGTGCATCTGTAGAAATTTGAGTGTATTTGGTGACATACCAAGTCTCCTTAAGCTGCTGCCATGTCTTCTTTGAAATTGCACCAATATGTTGTGCCTAGGATAGATATTCAAAAATGTTGGCACCTGTACTTGAATTAGCTCACCTTTTCCATTACCGATCCTTCGAAGAAGACTCCTTCCTGTAA
Source organism: Mobula birostris (assembly GCF_030028105.1). NCBI lineage: Eukaryota > Metazoa > Chordata > Chondrichthyes > Myliobatiformes > Myliobatidae > Mobula > Mobula birostris. Next base: position 3,341,453 of record NC_092383.1, on the reverse strand, counting down.
TTCACAATCAATTCCTTAGTCTTACTGTTGTTGAGAGCAAGGTTGATCTCTCAACCAGCTGATCTATCTCAAGTATGCCTCCTTGTCACCATTTGAAATTCTGCAAACAATAGTTGGCAAATTTATAGTTGGTGTTTGAGCTGTGCCTAGCAACAGAGTCACAGCTGTAGAGAGTGTAGAGCAATGGGCTAAGCGCGCATCCTTGAGTCAAGCTAGTCCTGTTTGTCAGAGAGGAGGACATGTTATTTCCCATCCGCACTGACTGTGGTCTCTTGGTGAGTAAGTCAGGGATCAGTTGTAGAGGGAAGTACAGAGGCCCAGGTTTGAGCTTGTTGATTAGAACTGAGGATATGATTGTGTTGAACACTGTTCTGTAATCAATAAAAAGCAGCCTGACGGAGATATTGCTATTGCCCAGGTGTTCCAAGGCAGAGTGGAGAGCCAGTGCGATTGCAACTGCTGTAGACCTATTGAGACGATAGGCAAAATGCAGCGGGTCCAGGGCCTGGCTTAAGCAGTTTATTCTGGCCACGGCTAACCTCTCAAAGCACTTCATCACAGATGTGAGTGCAACTGGGCAGTAGTCATCTGGGCAGCACACCTTGCTTTTCTTGAGCACTAGTATGATTTCAAACTCCTTTCAAACATGCAATACATGTAAGTGTATATGGTGAATAAAATTGATCCTTGGGGGGAAGGAAGCATGATTTGTAAAATTTCTAAACCTTTATTGGCTCATGCATTTTCTTAAACGATTCACATAAATGCTATCCTTCACACTTACCATTAGACAAATGTTAAAATCTAAATCTCAGGGTTTGAATTTGTAAAATGCAAAATTTCAGCTGGAAAGATAGATCTTGTGACCATTGGACCTCACAGTGAATGAACTTGTGGAGATAAACACAATAGATAAATTGTGGCCACATAAATAAAATGCAACAGCTAGAAACGGACCTTATTCTTCAGATTATACTGTCCAGAATCCCTTTATTTTGCAGTTGAAATTATTTTTTTTTAAAAGTCTGTGCATAATTAATATATAGTTGGATCTCATCAAGTATGACATTAGATTATACATTCTTGGACCAGTAATTATGGCAAAGACAGCAACAGTATCGAAGTGATCTTCTCTAAACAAAATCCAGGAAAATTGAAGAAGAAATTTACATTTGTTGTATAATTATATATATATATATATATATATATATATATATATAGACTGGTAATGCATTATAGCAGTGAAAAGGGTACAAAATGACTGATATTGCTCAATTTAATTGAAGATGAGCTGTTTGGGAAAGGTGGGTAGAGGATGAGGGCAAAAGGACAACCTGATGGTTTCCATCTCCCACCTGAGCCTCAGAATGACCTCCAGTGACTTGGATCACCAACGAACATCTGACACTATTCAGGTTAGTGAGGCTACAAAGTATTATGGTGAATAACAGAGGGCAGGCAAAAATAAATTACCAATTCCACTAAATTTCAGAGCATAAATACAATTTACAAACTTGGTAACCAGGATTCAAGAATTAAAATATAAATTGCATTTAATTTACACATCACAAAGAACGGTCTTTAGGCAATTTAAAAGCAGCAACCAACTTAGATTGTTAAATTTAACCAATGGTGCAGTTCCACAGCTGGTCTGAGGAACTGGCCGGTTAGATAGAGAAGCTTTGGAGGACCAGACATTAATTGTCCAGAATTCTACCCTGGTCTCAAAACAAAATATTCTTCAGGTAAAATTATTTATGGTGTGTCGTACAGCTTCACAGCCACCAATATGGAAATGCAAAGTAGCTTTGACTGCTGATTACTGCTGGCAGCATAACTCAAGGGTACTGCCTCGACCTGCCGGAGTGCCTTCCGTCAGATGAGTTCTACAAAATGGCAGTTTAATTCAGTAGCTCTTGTCTGACTGTGGTAGGCCAGGAACTTAAGCAAACAAGAACAAGCTTTGGATGTTCCTTGTAGATCTGGTATTAACACCATCCATCTGTTCACATCACAGGAATGTCAAGGACTGCACACAGGCAGGCAAAAACCAACGGTCAGCTTAAAGAGTAGGTAGGCTTGAGGAATGGTCGTTGGTTGGTGGTGCCACGAGGAACAGGCAGTGGCATTACCCCCGGCCGCCTGACCCCTGCGCCTGGTCCATGGCTGAAATGCTTGGAAGCTGTTGTAAACTTTGTGTTGGAGCTGTGTTAAGCAAAAACAGAAAATTGATCAGTACGTCAGAAACCTCCAACCGTACAGCACGGGTAAATATGTAGAGTGAACTACCCCTCAACTAACTACTATACACCATTTTTCACCTGAATTAGACATGGGAGCAAAATCAGGCCATTCGGCCCATCAGGTCTCCTCTGCTGTTCCTTCGTGGCTGATTTATTATCCCCCTGAACCCCATTCTCCTGCCTCCTCCCTGTAACCTTTGATGCCTTGAATCAGACTATAATAGACAGGAGCAGAATTAGCAGAGGATTAAGAGTATTGCATTGAATGTTCACAATCCTAAGGCATCACTCAGAACAACATTGTGCGAATTAACTGCCCAGTCATTTCACTGTTTGTGGCACGGCGTGGTGTGATGAATGGTACCACACGAGTACGAACAGCAAGCAGACCCTCAGCCCTTTGAGCCTATTTTAGTTAAACAATGGAGGAATTTGTGTCTCAACTCCACATACCCACAGAGGGGGACAGAGAAAAATTGATCACATTAAATACCTTGAATAGTTCCACATTTAAATGTTCCCTGTGACAATGAAGGAGGCTATTTGGCCCATTTGGCCTATACCAGCTCTATTCTCCCACTTCTTTCCCCCTTGTAACTTCTCACAAGTTGATTAAATTTTCCTGTCATATCAGGAGAGAAAGGGGAAGGCACTCTTAATGAGCACAGGGGTTATGTCAGTGTTACCTATACTCCCTCCCTCTCACACAATCACAGCTCCATTCAAAAAGCTCAAAGTAAAGTTCAAATACTACCTTGAGATTCATTTTCTTGCAGGCATTCACAGTAGAACAAAGAAGTACAATAGAATCAATTAAAAACTACACACTAAGACTTACAAACAACCAATGTGCAAAAGAAGGCAAACCATGCAAATAAATATACAGTACAAACAAATAAATAATACCGAGAACATGAGTCCTTGAAAGTGAGTCCATAAGTTGTGGAATTAGTTCAGTGTTCAGGTAATCGATGTTACCTATGTTCAAGAGCTTAATGGTTGTAGGGTAATAACTGTTCCTGAAACCAGTGGTGGGACCAAAGGCTCCTTCCTGATGGTAATAGAGAGAAGAAAGCATGATCTGGATGGTGAGGTTCTTTGAGGATAGACGCTGCTTTCCTGTGGCAGCAAGAGATGAAGGCGGGAAGAAGCCAGAATATTTCCATTTTGAGTCACGTCCTTCCCTCTGAGCCACCCTCAAATGTTGTGTAAGGGCTCCCTCCAATGGCTCACTTGATAAGTGTGTAAGCAAAAGAACAAAGTCCCAAGCAACACACATCAAAGTTGCTGGTGAATGCAGCAGGCCAGGCAGCATCTCTAGGAAGAGGTACAGTCGACGTTTCGGGCCGAGACCCTTCGTCAGGACTAACTGAAGGAAGAGCTAGTAAGAGATTTGAAAGTGGGAGGGGGAGGGGGAGATCCGAAATGATAGGGGAAGACAGGAGGGGAAGGGATGGAGCCAAGAGCTGGAAAGTTGATTGGCAAAGGGATACGAGGCTGGAGAAGGGAGAGGATCATGGGATGGGAGGCCTAGGGAGAAAGAAAGGGGGAGGGGAGCCCAGTGCATGGGCAAGGGAGAGAGAGAAAAAAAATAAAAATAAGGGATGGGGTACAAAGGGGAGGTGGGGCATTAACGGAAGTTAGAGAAGTATATGTTCATGCCATCAGGTTGGAGGCTACCCAGACAGAATATTCTCTCTTTTTTCTCCCTCTGGCCCTCTCACTATAACTCCTAGCTCATCCTCTGGGCTCCCCCCCCCCCCATTTCTTTCTTCCTAGGCCTCCTGTCCCACGATCCTCTCCCTTCTCCAGCCTCGTATCCCTTTTGCCAATCAACTTTCCAGCTCTTAGCTCCATCCCTCCCCCTCTCAAATCTCTTACTATCTTTTCTTTCAGTTAGTCCTGACGAAGGGTCTCAGCCCCAAACGTCGACTGTACCTCTTCCTATAGATGCTGCCTGGCCTGCTGCGTTCACCAGCATTTTTTATGTGTGCCACTTTGATCACTCTTTTGTTTGTTCTAATTGTATTTCTTATAACAGTCGTGTATAATTTATGTTTTTTTTTGTGACTGCTATGTCCCTGTGATGCTGCTGCAAGGAAGTCTTTCATTGCATCTGTGTAGACATAGACTTGCGCAGATGACAGTAAATTACTTTAAAAGTGCTCAGTCATCGGCTATCTGTACAATTATCAACTATTGTGTATGATCATCAGCTATGCCCTATGTCATAAGCAAACTCTATTAATGTGACAATGCTGACCACTGGGATTAAAGATTTTTTAAATTTGAGAAACATGAATGAAGAGACCAATGTCACCAGCACATGCCATGGTTTGAATCAGGAGTGGAGAGGAAATAAACAGGTAGGAGAGGGGGTTTTGATGCATCCGGGGATGTTCCAGTTTAAGGGTGTAACAACCAGAAGTTGGTTTATGAAACATTTGAGCATTTTAAAAGCTTGAATAGGCCACATAGGAATATGCAGAAACATAATCCTCAAACACAATATAAAGTGCAACAACTTTATATTATAGAAATAGTGGATTCTGGTTAATTTTGGACCAGTACATTTTGTCCCAAATAAGCAGCTGTCTCAATTAACTAATGTCCAGAATGCACTGCACTTACTTACAATCTCACTAGACCCCAAAAAATGCTAATCTGCAATAAATCCAATTACTCACCATCTCAGGGTTTGGAATTTAACAACATACAAAGGTAATTACATTCACTACAGGAACCATGAAGGAGTCTCAGCATAGTTATAATATGCTTCCTATAACTGTGGACAGTACTTAATCTTTTACAAAGGATCACCCACCTTTTTGAAGGTGGTTGGCTGTTGCAACCAGTTTTCCGTTTCTTTGCTCTCTTATAATGTGGGACCCGCTTCCGTTTCCTCATGGAGCCCCCTCTGCTTTTCCTGAAGTAGACTGAAGTTTCCTCAGATTCTTCCTCATCCTGGGGTCTCCTGCAGTCTATCCAGCTGCTGGAATCACCAGCTTCAGCAGCTTCCTCTTCTGTTGACCCACAAAAAGGCGACATGGTTGAGTGGGGAAGTTTACCAAAGGATAAATTACACCATTTTCTTACAGGCATTCACAGTAGAACAAGGAAATACAATAGTGTCAGTGAAAAACTACACACAAAGACTGACAAACAACTAACATGCGAAAGACAACAAACTGCAAATAAAGTAACGGTAATAATAAATAGATAAGTAAAGAAATAAATACTAAAATACTAAGAACATGAGCTGTAGAGTCCTTGAAAGTTAGTTACAACATACCCTTCCACCCATCTTCTTGATAGTATCACATTTGGAAACTTTACATACCTGTTCTTCCTTCAGGATATTATTGTAAATAGTAATCTGATCCTCTGTATCCCACTAGTTATTCTTTTGCAGTCTGATAAGGACCTCTCAATGCTCTCCAGCATTCATGTCTCAGAGCTGTACTTTCCTCAATTCACGAATTCTGCACAAATTATCTCACCAATAATGGCTATGCTGTCAACTTCCCAGGCTCAGAGCTCTGGAATTCAGTCCTTCAACCACTCCCCCTCCTTCAAGACGTTCCTTGAAATTTATTTTGTTCATCTAGCTTTGGACCTCTTCTAAACTATTTTGGTGGCTTGGCAGCAAATTATGTCTTTTATACACCTTGGGGCATTTCACTATGTTAAATGTGCTGGTTAAATGTAAGATGCTATTGAGGTTGGTGTTGGAAAGGGAGTTAAACAGGAACAAATCTGTGTTCAATAACTCTCTCACTAACTTTTACCCAACTTCAATTTAAATGTATCTCTGTTCACCTTTCCCCTAATCTGAGGAAAGACATCCTTGCCATAGAGGGAGTACAAAGAAGGTTCACCAGATTGATTCCTGGGATGGCAGGACTTTCATATGAAGAAAGACTGGATGAACTGGGCTTGTACTCGTTGGAATTTAGAAGATTGAGGGGGGATCTGATTGAAACGTATAAAAGCCTAAAGGGATTGGACAGGCTAGATGCAGGAAGATTGTTCCCGATGTTGGGGAAGTCCAGAACGAGGGGCCACAGTTTGAGGATAGAGGGGAAGCCTTTTAGGACCGAGATTAGGAAAAACTTCTTCACACAGAGAGTGGTGAATCTGTGGAATTCTCTGCCACAGGAAACAGTTGAGGCCAGTTCATTGGCTATATTTAAGAGGGAGTTAGATATGGCCCTTGTGGCTACAGGGATCAGGGGGTATGGAGGGAAGGCTGGGGCGGGGTTCTGAGTTGGATGATCAGCCATGATCATAATAAATGGCGGTGCAGGCTCAAAGGGCCGAATGACCTACTCCTGCACCTATTTTCTATGTTTCTATGAATAGTTTATAGGCATCCGTTAGTCTCATGAGACCATGCATTTGCGCCTTGGAAGGTTTCCAAGGCGCAGGCCTGGGCAAGGTTGTGTGGAAGACCAGCAGTTGCCCATGCTGCAAGTCTCCCCTTTCCATGCCACCGATGTTGTCCAAGGGAAGGGCACTAGGGCCGATACAGCTTGGCACTGGTGTCGTCACAGAGCAATGTGTGGTTAAGTGCCTTGCTCGAGGACACACACGCTGCCTCAACCAAGGCTCAAACTAGCGACCTTTGAATCACTAGACGAATGCCTTAACCACTTGGCCACACACCAACACATATGACATGAATATAACAGAACAAAACAAAACAGTGATCCTCTGGGGCCAAGGTGCAAAACATATTCATTCAGTGAGCAAAAATAAACATACATATATATATATATATATAGCCAAAGTCCCTGGGCAACATGTCCCGCAAATAGTTGGTACAGTTCTCAGCAATGTGCAGACAAACATATGTACGCAATTCAGCCAGTCATTCCACCGATCAAACACAGGAGGGGCCAGCCCCTAACCGAGCATAGGCACCACGCTATACCTTCTAGGCTGCAGCAGCAGGCAAGCCTGCAGCTTAAAGCCTAGTCCTCTCTACAACTGAGGTCATGTAGCTCCCCTCACATCTGTCGTGCCAAACACGGGTAACAGATCAACGGCATCTTACATTATCAATGTCCAACAGGGTCTTGCCATCACAAGAGACATGTCCAAGATACCACCCACGGTTACACTGCACACTGCCTTCACGCAACAACTCTGATCTCTTCCTGTAGCAGTCAACAACACGGTCTGCATTTCCACCTACCAGCAGCTCACTGATGGGGTAGACCTGAAATACCCGAAGTTCTTGGGAGTCTAGCATTGTCTTGCGATCGTAAAAAAGACATTTAACAAAGAAAAAATACACTTTTGGTTGGCCCATGAGAGGCCGCTGCATACGAACGCGCCACCATCTTGCTGGATGCACGTTTCAATATACACATGATAAATAAATCTAAATTTGAATTGGAATTATTTATTCATTACCAAATAGAAAGTGGCTTCTATGTTCCACCTACAAAATGTAGAGCCTCATTTATCACTGATCAATTATACTCTCACTCTACATTTATTCATACACTATTCCTTGCCTCAGTCTATATAAACTGCAAAAGAAGAAGCCTGTTGTTGTGAAGTCGCCACAAGATGGGAAGAAAAAAGGGCCGACTGCAGCGATGAAACCTCGGACTCAGGTTGGATCTCCTTCGGAGGAGACACATTTTATCTCCGGCGTAGAAGAACAGGGTGCAATGGCAGCGGTAGCGGTCCCTGGGAAGAAGATGCCGGAATTGCGCATGTGCAAATCGATACAACTCAAATCACAAGAACCGATGGCTACTGCAAGTGAAAGTGACTCAGAGTCAGAATTGGATTCCGCAGAGAACACAGATGAAGAAGAGGAGGAAGAACTAGAAGAGACTGAAAGTAAAGGATGCGATGGAGACATAAGAGAGGCTTTATTGCAAGTAATGATTGAATTAAAAGGATTAGAAATAGAGCTTAGAGACATGAAGATGAGGTATGATAAAAGCTATGAAAAGACAGGAGAAGACCGATAAGAAACTTCAAAAGTTGGAAAGAACAATGGAACAGAGTGGAAAAAACAGAAAATGATATACTTGTCTGGAAAACGGAAAGAAATCGACTGTTGGAAAAAGTGGACGTGTTGGAAAATTTTAGTAGATAAAATAATATCTAGATTGTTGGTCTTAAAGAAGGTACAGATGGAGACAATCCAATAAAATTTTTTCAAAGATGGATCCCAGAAACTTTGCAAATGAGAGAGACCAACCAATTGAAATTGAGTGGGCACATAGAGCTCTAAGACCAAAACCACATGATGACCAATATCCACGATCAATTTTAATAAAATGTTTAAGATTTCAAGACAAAGAAAGGATTCTACAGGCAGCTGCCCAAGCTGCCAAGAAGAGAAAAGGACCATTGATGATAGAAGGGAACAAAATTTTTTTCTACCCTGACGTAAGTTATGAGCTTTTGAAGAGAAGGAAGAAATTTAATCCTGTGAAAAAAGTCCTATGGGATCACAGTTATCAATTTATATTGCGTTATCCTGCAACTTTGAAGATTTTTTTGGATAACAGAGAAAAAAGATTTTTTGACGATTACCGGAAGGTGGAGGAGTTTGTGTGAGATTTTTTGAAGATACAAGAACAAACCCAGGGGAGCGAGATGGAATATAGATGAAGATTGGGTCAAGGAATAGATTTGCTGGATTTTTAAAGGCGGAAGAATATATAAATATATTATTAATTATATGATAGAGGGGACGAAGGTTAAAGTTTGAGGAATATTAGTGGGAATAGTGACATTAATTTTTCTTTATATATATACAATTTTTTTTGTTACGGGGAGCTGGAAGAAATACTGCCCAATCGCTACGGTATTCATGTGTGCAAGCGTGGCAATAGCCACAACCTGCAAAATGGAGGGGGGTAGTGTTGTGTTTTTTTACATTCACAACATTAGTAGGGGGGTATTTTGTTATTTTTCTCTTTGTATCATATTTATCTTTTATTTCTTTCTTTTTGCCTAGATGATTGGGAGGGAAACACATAGCAACATGGTGAAGTTTAAAGAGATTCCCCAAGGAACTATGAGAGTTGAGATGTTAAGTAATGTTTTAGATTGGAGTAACTTTGTTAAGAATAATGACTCATTTATTGAATTTTTTGAGCTTTAATGTTAATGGGCTTAATGGACTGGTGAAAAGAAAAAGAATCTTAACACATATTAAGAAAATGAAAGTAGATTTAGCCTTTTTATAGGAAACGCATTTAACAGAAACAGAACATCAGAAATTAAAGAGAGATTGGGTGGATAGTGTTGTTGCAGCTTCATTTAATTCAAAAGCGAGGGGAGTAGCAATCTTGATTAATAAAACGTTACCAATTAGAATACAAAATGTAATAACCAATTCTGCGGGGAGATATGTGATTATATACTGTCAACTTTTTTCTGAATTATGGACTCTCATGAATATTTATGCACCAAATGAAAATGATGCAAACTTCATACAAGAAGCTTTTTTCAATTTGGCTGATGCACATGAAAAAATATTAATAAGAGCAGATTTTAATTTTTGCCTAGACCCAGTCTTAGATCAACTAAGGCCGTCACAAAATCGAAGGTAGTAAAACTAACTTTATCATTGATGAAAGATTTAAATTTGATTGATATATGGAGAAGAATTAATCCCAAAGAAAGAGACTATTCGTTCTATTCTAATAGACACAAAACGTACTCAAGGATAGATTTTTTCCTATTATCAATGAATATTCAACACAGAGTGAAAAATATGGAATATAAAGCAAGAGTATTGTCAGATCATTCCCCTTTATTAATGACAATAATAATGGCTGATAAGGAAGAAGTGATTTATAGATGGAGATTTAATTCAACATTATTAAAACGTTAAGATTTTTGTGATTTTATGAAAAAACAGATCCAATTTTTTTTGGATACAAACTCTCATTCAGTGGATGATAAATTTATTCTATGGGATGCGATGAAAGCATATTTGAGGGGTCAGATAGTAAGTTATACGACTAAAATTAAGAAAGAATATATGGCAGAACTAGATCAATTGGAAGAAGAGATTACAAAATTAGAAAAAGAATCTGAAAGACATATGACAGAAGAAAAACGAAGACAACTTGTCAATAAGAAGTTACAATATAATACGTTTCAGACATATAGAATGGAAAAAGCAATTATAAGAACTAAGCAAAGGTATTATGAGTTAGGTGAGAGAGCACACAAAATTCTTGCTTGGCAGTTGAAAACAGAACAAGCTTCCAAAACGATAAATGTAATTAGAACAAGTGCAAATAAAATTACTTATAAACCTTTAGAAATTAATGAAACCTTCAAAAGTTTCTATTCTGAATTATATCAATCAGAATCACAAAATGATGTTAATGAGATAGAAAGGTTTTTATCACAAGTAACTCTTCCAAAATTGAATTTGGAAGAACAGAAGGGATGAGATATGCCTTTTACATTAAAAGAGGTTGAAGAAGCTTTAGGATCACTCCAAAGTAATAAATCTCCAGGAGAGGATGGTTTTCCACCTGAATTTTATAAAAAGTTTAAAGATTTATTATTTCCTCCTTTTATGGAGTTAATACACCAAGCGGAAAAAATACATAAACTCCCAGAATCTTTCTCAACAGCGATTGTAATAGTATTGCCAAAAAAAGATAGAGATCCTTTAAAACCAGCATCATATAGGCCTATTTCTTTGTTGAACACGGATTATAAAAAAAAAGCAAAAATTTTATCGAATAGATTATCTAAATATTTACCAAAATTAATACATATGGATCAAACAGGATTTATTAAAAATAGACAATTGGCAGATAATGTAACTCGGCTACTCAGTATAATTCATTTGGCACAAAAAAGGGAGGGGATGAGTATAGTAGTAGCCTTGGATGCAAAAAAAGCATTTGATAGATTGGAATGGGATTTTTATTTAAAGTATTAGAAAAATATGGTTAGGAACACCTTTTATAAACTGAATTAAAACTTTAAATACTAACCCTAATGCTAAAGTAGTGACAAATAGTCAAATTTCAATACCATTCCAGTTAAAAAGGTCAACTAGACAAGGTTGTCCATTATCACCTGCTTTATTTGTATTGGCGATAGAGCCATTAGCAGAACTAATTAGAATTGATCCAGATATTAGGGGTTTTAGAGTTAATCAGGATGAATATAAAATTAACCTATTTGCTGATGATGTTTTGATTTACTTAACAAACCCACAGCATTCGTTACATAAATTATCTTCTAGATTGGATGAATATGGGAAAGTATCAGGGTATAAAATAAATTGGGATAAAAGTGAAATTTTACCTCTTACTAAAGGAGACTATAGCCAATGTCGATTAGCAACCCAATTTAGATGGCCAGTAAATGGTATAAAGTATTTAGGTATAAGACTTGATAATCATGTAAAGAATTTATATAAATTTAATTATTTACCACTATTGAAAAAAATTCAAGAAGATCTTGACAAATGGATGATACTACCAATAACATTAGTGGGTAGAGTCAATGTTGTAAAAATGAATATATTTCCTAGATTACAGTATTTGTTTCAAACATTATCAATACAATTGCCACAGAAATTTTTTCAAGAGTTAAATAACTATGTGAGAAAATTTCTTTGGAAAGGTAAGATGTCAAGAATATCACTGGAAAAATTGTCATGTAAATTTGAGTTAGGAGGGTTACAACTTCCAAACTTTAAGAATTATTATAAAGCAAATCAACTTAGATTTATTGCATCTTTCTTTGATGATCGAAAACCGGCATGGATTAGAATAGAATTAGATAAGATAGGAGAAAATACACCCGAAGATTTTATATATAAATGGGAATCTAAATGGATACGGGAAAAGAAAGAATCTCCTATTTTAAAACATTTGATTGATCTATGGAATAAGATAAATGTTGATAATGAAATAAAGAAATCTTTACTAGCAAGGAGACCTTTGTTCCAAAACAGACTTATTCCTTTTACAATGGATAATCAACTTTAAAATAATTGGTACCAAAAAGGGATTAGATCTATAGGAGACTGTTATGAACGAGGCATATTGATGTCATTTGAACAACTAAAGAATAAATATAAAATATCAAATAACACTTTCTTTTGTTACCTTCAATTAAGGGCTTACTTAAAAGGCAAACTGGGTCAAACAATGTTTTTGCCAAAACCCAACGAAGGTGACCATTAACCATACTACAGAGACTTTGCTCACCTGGTAGTTGCCATTCAGAGTACTTTTGGAGAACTTCGATAAGTTCACCTCCGTATTTGTCCAGCTTGTCTTCGGTGACACCGTCTATCTGCAGAAGGACGTCAGGGTCTGACGACAGTGACTCTGCACAAAGAATTTTTTAATCATCAATATTTTTTTAGAGACAAGAAAGGCATCAGCGTTGAGTGTTCACTAGCAAAACCTTCCGCATTCTCCATCAAGGACTGGCGGAACTCATCAGGTCAGGCAGCATCTGTAGATGTTTCAGACCAAGACCTTTCATCAAGACTCGGCCAGAATGTTAACTGTCTCTCTATAGATGCTGCCTGACTTGCTGAGTTCATCCAGTGCTTTGTATGTGTTTCTCAACATTTCCAGCATCTGCAGAATCTCATCTCCCACAATGGCTATTGTTTCACACAGTTTTTTGTATTTTGAAGCAATGAACCTTTCCTTTGTTTTTTTGTAATGTGGTATGAAGGTCAGCCGTAGTACGAGGTACACAAAAACAATCATTCAACTTTTGTTAAGACCATAACAGTCAGTGAGCTTCTCTTAAGATCCCAAGACATTGGAACAGAATTAAGCCATTCAACCCATCAAGGCTGCTCCACCATTGCTGATTCATTCTCCCTCTCAACCCCACTCTCCTGCCTTCCCCCCGTAACCTCTGACATCCTTACTAATCAAGAACCTGTTAACCTCAGCTTTAAATATACCCATTGACTTGGTCCCCACATCCATCTTGTGGCAATGATTTGCATAGATTCGCCACCCTCTTGCTAAAGAAGTTCCACTCATCTCCATTCTAAAGAGATGTCCTTCAATTCTGAGACTAAATTCTCCAGTCGTAGACTCTCCCACTATTGGAAACATCTTCTCCATGCATTAAGTAAAGATGAATCCCCAACTACACCTCAAAATCCTACAGCCAAAGTCAAAATTCAATTTGCCCAGGAGACTGTGAACGTTCAGCTACATGCAAGCAATATAAAGATAAAGCTGACAAGCTTTTTAAAAAAAAACACACAATTAGAAGACACCCACTCTCAACTTCCCCTAAAAACACTAATTACTGTAGTTGAGGAAGTACTAAAAATACTCAAGAAACGCAATTACAGAGATCTAAGCAGAAACTCCAATGCAGTACTGAGGTGACAGTGTCCTAGAAGAGATGCTCTTTTATTGGAATATACCACAAGAAACAGGAGCAGCAGTTGTACAGATCCTCATGCACGCTCCACCATTTAATAAGATCACAACTGATCTTCTATCTTTAGGGTTACTTTCCTGCACAATTCTACATTTCCTGATTTCCAGACAGGGCATTAAATAGAGTATATGTTTCAATTACATTTAAGTAATCCCATAGCACTATTCTACTCCGCCATGAACAGTTCCAAGCTCGGCTGTGAAAGGAGGAGGCAACTTCACCTCATAAGAAACCAGAGCTACAGAAACACCAATAGAAACTCCAAAGACCTCTTCCCTGGGAGAAGGATTTTCGAAGATGGGCTACACCTGGGGACAACTTGAAGATTGGCCCAGCTGCTTTTAATGGCCTATGCCTCAGTAGGGGTAATTGCTTAAGTAATAACACTATTCATATCCCTCAAACAACATCATAAGTAAATCAGCTCCACATGATCACACTACTCACTGTGCAAGCTTACTGTGTGTAAAGTGCTGGCGCAGTTTGCAATAACAAATGCATTGCATTTATTGGTGTAAACAGTCTTGACACATATTGAGGTTGCAAAAAGCATGGTTCAAACTGCTTTTCTTTCACCAGAATCATTATCAGGAGTCTCACTGCTTAATGAGAAGCTGAGCACAGTCTGTAGATGGCAGCAAATACAAGCTCCTGGTTGAGGTTAATGCTGAAATCACACAAGCCACAGAATCCATCCTTTATCTACCTCAGAACATGGGCATAGAACATTACAGACCCCTTGGTCTGCGCTGACCATTTAACCTGATCCAAGATCAATCTAACCCTTCCCTCCTAGAAAGTTCTCCATTTTTCTTTCATCCATGTGCCTCTCTATATACACATGACTGTGTGGCTAGGCAGAGCCCAAATACCATCTATAAATTTGCTGACAATACAACTACTGTTGGTAGAATCTCAGGTAGTGACGGGAGGCCATACAGGAGTGAGATATGCCAACTAGTGGAATGGTGTCGCAGCAACAACCTGGCACTCAACGTCAGTAAGACGAAAGAGCTGATTGTGGACTTCAGGAAGGGTAAGACGAAGGATCACATACCAATCCTCATAGAGGGATCAGAAGTGGAGAGAGTGAGCATCTTCAAGTTCCTGGGTGTCAAGATCTCAGAGGATCTAACTTGGTCCGAACATATCGATGTAGTTATAAAGAAGGCAAGACAGCAGCTATACTTCATTAGGAGTTTGAAGAGATTTGGCATGTCAACAAATACACTCAAAAACTTCTATAGTTGTACCGTGGAGAGCATTCTGACAGGCTGCATCACTGTCTGGTACGGAGGGGCTACTGCATAGGACCGAAAGAAGCTGCAGAAGGTTGCAAATCTAGTCAGCTCCATCTTGGGCACTAGCCTACAAAGAACCCAGGACATCTTTAGGGAGCGGTGTCTCAGAAAGGCAGTGTTCATTATTAAGGACCTCCAGCACCCAGGGCATGCCCTTTTCTCACTGTTACCATCAGGTAGGAAATACAGAAGCCTGAAGGCACACACTCAGCGATTCAGGAACAGCTTCTTCACCTCTGCCATCTGATTCCTAAACGGACATTGAAGCTTTGGACACTACCTCACCTTTAAAAAAAAATACAGTATTTCTTGCACTTTTTTCAATTTTTTGCACTAAAAAAAATCTATTCAATGTACATAATTGATTTACTTGTTTATTTATTTATTATGTTTTATTTTATTTATTTTTTTTTCTGTCTGCTAGATTATGTATTGCATTGAACAGCTGCTGCTAAGTTAACAAATTTCACGTCACATGCCGGTGATAATAAACCTGATCCTGATTCTAAGTCTCTTAAATGTCCCTAATGTATCTACTACCACGCAGGTAGCACATTCCACCACTCTCTGCGTAAAAAAATTTACCTCTGACATCCCCCTCACCTTGAAATTATGTGCCCTCACATTAGCCATCTCTACCCTGGGAAAGCGTCTCTGGCCTTCCACTCGATCTGTGCCTCTTTTCATCTTGTACACCTCCACTGAGTCACTTTTCACCCTTCTTCAGTCCAAAGAGAAAAGCCCTAGCTTCTCAGCCATTATATCTAAAAGTACCTGCAATTCGTTTGATGGTGGCTGTGTTAAAGATGTTGAAGTAATGGACCCCATAGATTTTGCCCAGACGTTTGCAGAGTTCAGTCAGATCAGTGAGACACTTCTTCACCATCTCTTCACGTTTAGAAATGCTCTTCGTCACTGAGTTCCTCTGCTTCCTAATGCTACTGGCATTATCTGTCTCCTGAAAGTCCACCTTGCACCAGAAAATAAATACTTGACAGTTATACAGCGGCTCAAGAATTCAAAGCCTTTAATAATTTCCAGCATCAAGTTACTTCCAGCGAACACACTAAGGAGATCAAGCATGTAAATACTAATATTTACTAATAATAACTTAACTAGGAAATAATTAATTATTATAATGGTTGATAACAATGTAGATATTATAAATGCAGCATGCGGGCTAGGAGCTTGATGTAACAATGAATTTACCTGAAGGAAACCCATCAGAACTTGCTGTGCTCTCTCGCCCACAGTTACATAAGCAATCGCTTGATCATTGGCCGTGATGTACAAATCTTCTCGCAGAATTTTGTCTAGCACCAGCTTCCGAAACAGCCGCTCTACGTTGTGACGGGAGTATGCAGCCCCTGCTCCAAATATTCCGGACTGAATCCTGGCACTTTTACATCCTGAGGGGAAGTTCAGTTAGCATTGGACAATACATTCCCACAAATCCTAGAGAAAAGGGACCAGTACCTGATCCCAGGGCGACACTGAAGGTACAGGGAAGAAATGGCTTTAGCTGCTCATGAAATTAAAAAATGGTTCACAAATGGTTCCGAGGTTAATTGCCTGATTTATAATTTTTGTCTGATATTTCCCAGTTCTACTTTAAGAAAGTTCAAATTCAAGTTTATTGTCATTCAAGTACACGTATGTGTACAACATTGTTCCTCTGGGGCCAAGTTGCAAAACACAGTACAGTCAGACACAACACATAGTTATAACCCAGCACATACAGCATATATAGTTATGGTCCAGCACACACAGTCACAAAATATTAGCAGTCCCTGGGTGGCATAGCCTGAAGATCAACAGGTTGACAGAAAGTGTGAGGTGCATGATTATGTGAGACAGTATGTTTAATAAAACAAGCAGTCGTATAAATACATGAAGCAGCAGCAATAAAAGGTGAGCAGTGACCAGTGCAGGATGAGAGTGTGCCTGCGAGTCGTGAAGTGTGTTGGGGGTTGGCAGGGCATTCAGACAGGGTGTACATGTGCGCTGGGTGCCAGCAAGTGCATTTTTGTAACACCCTTCACAACCTTAAGAATGCTCCAAGTGGTTTACAGAATAGGAGGTACTGATGAAGCATGCTATCACTGCAGTAACAAAGGGTGTACCGGGAAAGGGAGCCCCCGTAAACCGCAATCAGATAAGCTGCCTCGGAGGTGTGGGTTGGCTGGCTGGTTGCTTGATTTATTCATTTATTCATTCATTAATTTAGCGTGGAACAGGCCTAACTGGCCCAACGAACCGCACCACCCAGCAACCTACCGTTTTAGCCCTAGCCTAATCACAGCACAATTTACAATGACCAGTGAACCTACTAACTGGTAAACCCTCCTACTGTGGGAGGGAACCGG
The DNA here is from genome assembly GCF_030028105.1 of Mobula birostris. Taxonomy (NCBI): domain Eukaryota; kingdom Metazoa; phylum Chordata; class Chondrichthyes; order Myliobatiformes; family Myliobatidae; genus Mobula; species Mobula birostris. Next base: position 3,324,107 of record NC_092383.1, on the reverse strand, counting down.
AACATCTAGAGAAAACCCACATGGTCATGGGGAGAACGTACAGACTCCTGACTGTAATAGTGTTGTGCTAACTGCTACACCACCATGACGGCCCAATTAAATTTACTACTCTTTACTAAATGAAATTTATCCATTTTTGCTTTACCCACACACCTCAGGGAGAGACCAAGCATTGTCAATCCCTGGGAAGATGTCAGGGCAAGCAGTTCTACCTGTGTCCTGGCCAACAAGTCTCCTAAAAATACCCAATGAAAGACCACTGGATCATTCATTATTTCATTGATGGTTTGATCTTTGGTACAAAAACCCTGTATTGACCCATGTGAATAATATTTAAAAAAGACACAATAAACATAAATAACCTATTGTATGTAACACACCCAAAACGCTGGAGGAACTCAGCAGGTCCAGCATCATCTATGAAAATGAATGAACAGTCGATGTTTCAGCTCAAGACCCTTCTTCAGGACTCAGAAGGGAGGGGAAAGACACCAGAATAAAAAGGTGGGGGGGGGGGGAGGGGAAAGAGGCTAGCTAGAAGGTGATAGGTGAAGCCAGGTGGGTTGGGAAAGGGAAGGAGAGTGGAGAATGGGGTGGGAATTTGTTTACCAGAAGCTATCTTATATATGTATATCTATTGTGTTCTTTTTTAGTATTATTATTGTATCCTTTACCTTCTTTGGGTTTTTTTGTGCTGAACGGATTCAGAGTAACAATTATTTTGTTCTCCTTACGCTTGTGTACATGAAATGGCATTAAACAATCTTGAATGTTACGCATACCTGCATGCTGATCATAAACACAAGATATTCTACAGGTGCAGGAAATCCAGGGTAACACACAAAATACTGGAGGAACTCAGCATCTGTCCTCTAACATTTTGTGTGTGTGAATCTGTCTGTTGTAAAGGTCACTGAGATGCCCGGAGGTGGTTGTATGTCGCAGAAGGTGTGAGAACACCACAGCAAGTGAGGTGGGGGAAAGTGGGTGCCTGGTTGTGGGAGGACAGCAAGAGCACCAGAGTGAGATGAGTGATGTGAGGGTGGGAGACAACAAGGATGAGAGGGGACTGATCCGAACAACACTAGAGATGAATGAAAATGAACAGACATAAAAGGAAAAAAAAACATACAAGTTAGAGCACCCCAGATATAACACCCCCACATCTAACAACCTGGAAGTAAGCTGCACTCACCGAGGAAGATATCGACCAGCATGTTCAGGGTGAGTCGGCAGGACGGTTGGGCTGCATGGTACTTCCTCCTACTGCCAGTATCGCAATGCTCCTGAACAAAGCGCACAACTCGCTTCACTTCCTCCGTCACATTCTTGGTCCTGTAATTCTACAATATGGACAATTAGCAGTGATGGAGTCCAGAACAAAAGGGAAATTTGGCACATTTTACTGGGCACCACTTTAAGAAACAATAGCTGCTCAAAAGAACAAAGCTCTTGTTGACTGAATGGTTGGGACTTGTAATGTGTTGTCTGACAACTGATCAATGCAGATTCAACAGTGGTAAATGGTAATAAAAGAGAATAAGTGGATTTGCTTTTGAAAGAGTCACGCCAGATTCAACAGGCAGAATGCCCTCCTTCCGTGCTCTGCTTTTGGGCAATTAAAAGATTCTGTGATGATTGGTCATGTCAGGATAAATATTCCCGAGTAGATCATGCTAGAGAGCACTGACCACTAACGTCAATGCTGCAAGGTCAAATCCCATACTGGCAATCTGCAGCAAAGGCTCCAGCTTACACAAACCCACACTTTCACGTATGGGTATTGTGTGTTCGTTTCTCAGATTCTGAGGGCTGATATCTGAGAGTCCAGGGCCAAGGACTGGAGGCCCAGAGGAGGTCTTTCCTAGAGATGAAGGCCCTTCCATGTGTGTGATTGAGTGGGTGGGTGAGTGAGTGAGTGAGTGAGGGTATGGAGGGTAGGAAAGAGACTTGTTTTGCTGTTACAGTATTTGTGCTGTTCTGCTAAGAATTGTGGGCATATGTTGGTACTGGAATGTGTGGTGACATTTGGGTGTGTTGGCTATTAACACAAATGACATATCACTGTATGTTTCAATGTACAGTAGTGCTAGAAAGTTTGTGAACCCTGTAGAATTTTCTCTATTTCTTCACAAATATGATCTAAAATGTGATCAGATCTTTACATAAGTTCTAAAACTAGATAAAGAGAACTCAATTAAATAAATAACACAAAAAAAACATAATACTTGTTCACTTATTTATTGAGAAAAATGATCCACTATTACACGTATTTGTTGAAAAATGTGAACCTTTGCTTTCAGTAACTGGTGTGACCCTTTTGTACAGCAGTAACTTCAACCAAACGTTTCTGGTAACTGTTGATCAGTCCTGCACATCGGCTCGGAGGAATTTTAGACCATTTATCCTTACAAAACTGCTTCAGCTCTGGGATGCTGGTGGGCTTCCTTGCACGAACTGCTTGTTTCAGGTCCCTTCACAACATTTCTATAAGATGAAGGTCAGGACTTTGACTTGGCCATTCCCAAACACAAATTTACTTCTTTTTAAACGGTTCTGTTATTGATTTACTCGTCTTTTGGATCATTGTTGGAATATCCAACTTCTATTAAGCTTCAGCTGACAGACTGCTACCCTGACATTCTCCTGTAAAATGTCTTGACACAATTTTGAATTCATTGTTCCCACAATGATTGCCAGCTGTCCAAGCCCTGAGGCAACAAAGCAGCCCCAAACCATGATGCTCCTTCCACCATGCTTCACAGTTGGGATGAAGTTTTGGTGTTGGTGTGCAGTGCCCTTTTCCCTCCAAACGTACAATGTGCACTTCTGCAAAAAAATTCAACTTTTGTCTCATCTGTCCACAGAATATTATCCCAGAAGCATCATAGAACATCCAGGTGGTTTTTTGCAAACTTGAGACCTGAGTAATGTGGAGAGCAGTGGTTTCCTCTGTACTGTCCTTCCATGAACACCATTCTTATTCAGTGTTTTTCTTATAGTGGCCACATGAACAGAGACTTTTAGCAAGTTCTGTGGATTTCTGCAGGTCTTTTGCTGTTACCATTGGGTTCTTTTTTGCTTCCTTCAGCATTGTACGTTGTACCCTTTGTGTGATCTTTGAAGGATGCCCACTCCTAGGGAGAGTAGCAACAGTACTGAGTTTCATCCATTTATAGACAATTTCTCTTACTGTGGACTGATGAACACTCAAGGTCTTTAGAAATGCTTTCGTAGCCTTTTTTAGCTTCATGCATCTCTACAATTCTTCTTCTAAAGTCCTCTGAAAGCTGTTTTGATCGAGGCATTATGCACAAAAACATCTTTCATGGGAAGTGCAGGCTTTGTCAGTAACCTGTCTTTCTGTGTCTTTTTTATATGGGGCAGGGCACCTCTACAACCCACACCTCCAGTCTGATCTCATTGACTGGAACACCCGACTCCAAATAGTTTTTGTAGCAGGCATCACCCCAGAGATTCACGTACTCTTTCCAACAAAAACATGTAATATTGGATCATTTTTCTCAATAAATAAATAAATGAACAAGTATAATGTTTTTTGTGTTATTTATTTAATTGGACTCTTTTTATCTAGTTTTAGGACTGGTGAAGATCTGATCACATTTTAGGTCATATTTATGCAGAAATTGAGTGTTTAGAAACTTTCCAGCACCACTGTACATGTGACAAATAAATCTGGATAAACCAGTATTCCACCTCCTGATGCTGTGGCAGAATATGTGGGAACATTGTCTGGTGGCTGTCAATCGGCACACTGAACAGTCATGTGATGATATATGGACTGTCTGTTGCAAAGTGCATCACCTGTCATTAGGGAGTAATCTCATCTTGTAGACATGCAGCCAGTCATTGACCAGATGCAATTAACCATAGTTGTGCATAACCATTCCCAAAACACGAAACACTGTCGTAGGAAAGCAGCATCCATCAGCAGAGATCCCCACCAACCAGGCCGTGATCTCTTCTCACTGCTGCCATCGGGCAGAAGATACAGGAATCTCAGGACTTGTACCACCAGGTTCAAGAACAGTTACCACCCCTAAAACATCAAGTTCTTGAACCAAAGGGGATAACTACACTCATCTGCCATTGAGATGTTCCCACAATCAATGATCTCACTTTAAGGACTCTTGTTATCTCATGTTCTCATTATTTTTTGCTATTTATTTACATTTGCATTTGCAATTTGTTGTCTCCTGCACTCTACTTGACCTTTCACTGATGTTGTTATAGTCACTATTTTATAGCTTTGCTAAGTATGCCCTGCAGGAATATGAATCCAAGGGTTGTAAGTGGTGACATATTTGTACTTGATAATAACATTTACTTTGAACTTTGAAAATGCCAGGTGTTGCATGCACATACTATGGTTCTGGAACAAAGGCAGGTGTGTCATTCATGAATGCAGTATAGAATATACACTTCACATTAGGGCACCATGGTAACGCAGCAGATAGCACAGCGCTATCAGAGCTCGGGGCATTCCCGAGTTTAGAGTTCAATTCTGGTGCTGTTCAGTACGGGTTCTACGACGTGCCCGTGGCATGCGAGTGCTCCAGTCTTCGCCCACAGTTCACACACATACTGGGTAGGTTGAATGGTCACTGTAAATTGTCCTGTGATTTGGGTTAACCGGGGCTGTGTGGCCCGAAGGGTCGACTCTGTGCTGTATCACTAAATAGGTCAATCACCATTGGCTTGTTTTGTGATGCAGGGTTTAACGCACACAATCACAGAGGCGGCACGGTACATAACACTTTACAGTACAGGCAACCCAGATTCGATTCCCACCGCTGCCTGTAAGTTCTCCCTGTGACTGTGTGGGTTAACACTGGGTGCTCTGGTTTCCACCCTCAGCTCAAAGACATACCGGTTGGTAGATCGTTGTAAATTGTACTGTGATTAGGCTCAGATTAAATCGCAGCATGGCTCAAAGGACCAATTCCACGCTGTATGGCAATAAAATAAATAAATAAATAAATAAATACAGGAGGAAGCCATTCATTCCAGTGCCTGTACTATCTTTGTACAGAACATTAGTTCTTCCCCACAGTCTGTTTTCTAACTATTCATCAATTCATCTGCTTCCGTCACTCTTCCACGCACCACAATCCAGATCAGAATCCAAGCTGCACAAGAAAACTTTCTCCCCATCAGCTTCTGGTACTTTTGTCAGTGGTCTCTGGTTCATGACCCTCCTGCCACAGGGAGCTGTTTCCTCAAAACCCTTTTACTAGTACCATGAGACATAGGAGCAGAATTAGGCTATTTGGCCCATCAAGTCTGCTCTGACATTGATCACGGCTGATTTATTTTTCCTCAAGCCTTCTCCCTGTAACCTTTGATGTCCTGACTCTTAAACACAAAATAATCTGCAGATGCCCTGACTCTAATGGGAGCAGGCAGGAGAATGTGGTTGAGAGAGATAATAAGTAAGCCATGATCAAAAGGCAGTCAGACTCAAAGGAGCAGAATGACCTAATTCTACTCCTATGTTTTACAGTCCACTAATCTCTGCTTTAACAGCACAAGCCACTCATTAAATAATAGTACTTCAGCATTTGTAACGTGAATCAATATTTCAGTACCTAGTACCAATGGTTAATTATCCAGTAATACCATGCTAATATTTGTAAGAACAACTAATAACTAAGCAGAACATACTTTCTTCCGGACACAATTGTCGCAGGTCACTTCTGGGTGCTCCTTGCAGAACTGGGCATTGAAGCCGTTTTCCCCAAAGTAGGCTAGCAACTGTATCCTGCGACACTCCACCACGTTCTCACAGTAATGCACCATATTGTACAAGTTGTTGAAGTGCGTCTGCTTGGTGAACTGGTTCCCATCTTTCTCCACTGTAAAAACGCATATCACATTTTAGGGCAGACACAGAATGGTGCAGAATCTAGCACTTTGCAGGGTGCCCTATCTGTGAGCCTGCACACCCTCCTCCAACACTTCAAGTTTGCATAACCTTTTACCCTAGACTGTTGCAAAGTCTCGTTTATCAGATAAAACAGAGATCAAGGATCTCTCCGTGAAATCCTGCAGTAAAATGCATCTTTTTTTCAAGGAGATGTAAAGAAGATCATGGGTTAAGAGTGAAAGGTGAAAAGTTTAAGGGGAAACTTCTTCACTCAGAGGGTTGTGAGAATGTGGAATGAGCTGCCAGCACAAGTGGTGCATGCAGGCTTGATTTTACTGTTTCAAAGAAGTTTGGATAGATACATGGCTGGTAATGGTATGAAGGGCAGCCATGGGAGCAGGCAGTTTAAATTGCTTGGCACGGACTACTTGGGCCGAAGGGCCGCTTTCTGTGCTGTATGTTTCTATGACCCTAAGAAACAGACAAATGAAAGGTGAAGCATTAATGATCGCTAACACACAAAAATACCAGAGGAACACAGAAGGTCAGGCAGCATCTATAGAGGGGAATAAACAGACGTTTCCAGCTGAAACCCATGATCAAGGTTTCATCAGGATCTCGGCCTGAAATGTTGACTGTTTATTCCGCTCCATAGGTGCTGCCTGACTTGCTGAGTTCCAAAAGCATGTTGTGTGTGTGTCACTTTGGATTTCCAGCATCTGTAGAATCTCTTGTGACAGGTGAAAGGTGAAAAGAGGCTGCAAGAAAAGAGAAAAAAGAGAAAAGCACATTTTATTTAAGAGCCTGGAAGAACTTTTGACCTGCAGGAATGAAAGTTCAGTTTCAATTGGTCTCTCTTCTATTGTGGGGTGTCATTGCAAGAAATAAATCTTAAATACCAGCCCTTTCTTGCTAAAGTGTTCAAATCAGCTTCATGGTTTAAACCATTAAGTACACTGGTACAGACCAAGTTTCCACTTTAGCAGGGTACAACTCATCCTGTGACCTGCAGTGATTCACACTCCCTGTCACACATTGTTATGCTTTTAAGGGTCAAGCATGAGGCTTGCTGTATAATTTCCCCATGAAATCCTGGCTCTTTTTTTCCTGCCGGATGTTCTGAGTCAGCCAGAGCAGAATGAACATACTGGGACTACAGTGTATAATCATGGATGCAGATTATTCTGGTGCCACAACCAAGCCCATACTTGTGCACTTACGATGTAAAAGTGTGTGTTGGCCTTCATTAGTCAGGGATTGAGTTCAAGAGCTCTGAGGTAATATTGCAGCCCTATAAAACTCTGGTTAGAGCATTTGGAATACTGTGCTCAGTGCTGGTTGCCTCATTATAGGAAGGATATACAAGCTTTAGAGAGGGTGCAGAGGAAATTTACCAGGGTGCTGCCCAGATTGGAGAGCATGAGGACAGGTTAAGCAAGCTAGAGCTTTTGTCTTTGGAACAAAGGAGGATAAGAGATGACTTGATATAAGTGTACATGATAAGAGGCACATACCAAGTCAATAGCTAGAGACCTTTTCCTAGTAGAAATGGCTAATACTCGACAACATAATTTTAAGGTGATTGAAGGAAAGTACATAGGAGATGTCAGAGCTAAGTTTTTTTTTAATACAGAGAGCATAAGGGCATGGAATACCCTGCCAAGGTGGTGGTAGAGGTGATATATTAGAGAGATTTAAGATACTCTTAGACACACGAATATAAGAAAACTGGAGGGCTACATAGGAGATCAGGGTTACAATTGATTCTTAGTGTAGGTTAAAAAGTCAGCACAACATCATGGGCTTGTAATGTGATGGTTTTCTAAGTTCTATGTATAATCAAGAAAAAGAACCCAAATTCATATCAAGAGACATAAGAAACTGCAGACAAGGGAATCTGGAGCAACAAACAATTTGGTGGAAGAGCTGAGCAGGTGTGGGGGCAAAGTAACGTGCACAGTACATTGCCTCCCACAGATGCTGCTCAACTTGCCAAGTACTTCCAGTGGGTTGCTTGTTGCTTCAAATTTGCATTAAGCTCTTGTAGACCTTAAGAAATCTCTAAAAGCTTAAACCAAGATCCTTGGATGACACTTTCTTCACAAACAAGCAATTGGAGTGTTTCCACTCAAACAACATTACTGCCTTCGGCCCACAAAGTTATACCAACCTTTTAACCTGGATGATATCGCCTACTATTGCACAAGCTGAGTGGATTGGTGCGATATAGCTCAGGGCACTAACAGGGCCTTCAAGTTCAGGGCACTGTGTCAGGGGTGTATGTGGCACTCTAGCTAATCGCCAGTTTGCACTTAAATAGGTTTTAGTTACAACAGCAAGACACACATTATTATAGTGAATGAGAATTTTAAAAAAATCTTTCCCTCACAGCATCACTCTCTCCCTATAAGGAAACCAGTTTTACACAGTACCACAAATCAACAACAAGCCAAATGTTGTCAGCAGCCATTACTGACTTGCCCTGTTAAGTTTTTGTCAACAACTGGTTCCTTACTCACTCTGGATGATGCGCCTGATCCTGGTGACATCACTATAGCTGTAGAAAAGAATACAATGTGAAGTTTCCCCATCTCTTCCTGCACGACCCGACTCTTGGTAATACCCTTCCATGGACTTGGGTAACGTGGCGTGGATGACATAGCGAACATCTGGCTTATCAATCCCCATGCCAAATGCAATTGTGGCACAGATCACCTGAAGGAACACAAAAAGCGAAGATGCTACATTCCTGGTTGTCAACATCATTTGAAGATCTATCCCAGGCCCAACATATTGATGCAATTATGAAGAAGGCACGTCAGTGACTGTATTATAAAGGGTCAATCTTTGTTCTTGTTTGTGGCCCAGAATGCAATAGAACCAGCTGCAGGAGCTTAGGATACTACAATGGGAATACTGAGGAACAGCAATGGAAACATGAACATTTGTGAAGACAGGGGTGGGACTCGTGAAGAGTGGTGACAGGTGATGAGTGATTCTGCTTTGGTGATTTGAGATGAGACTACGCATTGGTCCACTTACCATGGCATTTCATGCAGTACTGGGCAAAAGGCTCAAACACATACTTAGAACTAGGGTGTCTAAGACTTTTGCACAGTACTGTAGCAATTTTATGTATTGCACTGTACTGCTACAAGAAAAAACTAATTTCATGAAATATGAGCAATGATATAAACCTGATTCTGACATGGGTCTCATTTGCAGACGGAGAATGGGAGAATAATGGTTGGGAAAAGGGGAAGGGAGAGCGGAGGGAGCAGGAAGTACCAGTGAGACATTGTGTAATGATCAATAAAACAATTGTTTGGAATCAGATGACCTTGTCTGGTGTCTGAGGGCTGAGTATGCCTGAACTTACAGAAACCCCTGCCCCGGCACTACTTCCCTGCTGCCTGTCCCATGGTACTCCACCCTGGCCATTCCTAACATCCTTTGCTCCTGCCAGATTTATAAACTTGCTCTCCGCTCCACATTGACAAATACTGTACCGTGCAAAAGTCTTGGGCACCCTGGATATATATGTGTGCCTAAGACCACTGAAAAGTATAGTATCAGTGGAAGGGTATAAAAGTAAAGCAGACAGGGGATATGAGGTACTCCTCGAGGCCTCATCAAGGGGCTGGTCACGAACAGTGCCGTGGATGAGTGGGAAGTGTGCTGCAGTAAGGGGGGCCCCTACATCCCGAGATAAATATTTTAATGTTATGTTCTAATAAACACAGTTTTGTAGTTCTAAGTAGATAATTGGAGTTTGTGTATTTCACCAAGTTGGATCCAAGAACCTATTGTAAAATACAGTGGCTTTTTTTCCTTAGGAGTTTGAAAAGATTTGGTATGTGACCAAAGACTTCAGCAAATTTCTACACATGTAGCATGGAGAGCATTCTGACTGGTTGCATCACTGTTTGGTACGGAGGGGCTAACGAACAGGATCAGAAATCTGTAAAAGGTTGTAAACTCAGCCAGCTCCATCATGGGCACTAGCCTCCCCACCTTCGAGAGCATTTTCAAAAAGCAAGATCCAAGCAGCATCCATCATTAAGGACCCTCACCAGCCAGAATATGCCCTCTTCTCGATACTACCATCAGGGAGGATGTACAGAAGCCTGAAAACATACACTCAACGTGTTAACAGAAGTTTCTATCCCTCTGCCACACTATAGTTTCACTATTTTGCTCTCTTTTTGCACTAATTTATTTATATTTTATATTTCTTTTTGTAACTTATAGCAATGTTTTATGTATTGCACTGTACTACTGCTGCAAAACAACAGGTTTGGAAAGGTTAGAAAGGGTGGGACGGTAGTATAACAGGGCAGCATTGTACCGTGGTGGTCAGCACAACACCTCACAGTACAAGCGACAGGGGTTCAATTCCCACCACTGCCTGTACAGAATTTGTACGTTCTCCCCATGACCGCGTGGCTTTCCTCTGGGCGCTCTGGTTTACTCCCACAGCCCAAGATGTACCAGTTGGTAGGTTAATTGGTCATTGTAAATTGTCCCGTGACTAGGCTGGAATTAAATGAGGATTGCCAGGTGGGTCGGCTCTAAGGGCCGGTTCCGTGTTGTATCTCAATAATAAATAAACAAACAAACAAATAAATAGCTGCAGAGACTTGTAAACTCAGTCAGCTCCATCATGCACACAACCTTCTCCACCACCAGGGACAACTGCATAGGTGGTTTTGATTCTTATACCTAGAGTCCAGAATAAATTAATTTTGCTCAGCAGTCACAGGAAGTCATGTTGACGGTCCTTAATCTTATCACCACTCCTCTGTACAACACAGACCATCACCGCCCTTTTACACCTTAAGGTTCAGATTTTCAAGGCACTTTGCCATAGAGAATAGATGAGACTTCTTAACCCAAAGTCATAGCAAAGTTGGCCTTTGCAAAGTTTCAACAGCAAAATATCGATTGTGTTTTACACAATTTTAACACCGACAAACCTAAAGTTTTCTAGAATAATCTCAGGGGTGAGAGATTTTAATTAGCAGTTGAGTGAAGGTTTTTTTTCTTTAAACACCTTCAGTATCTGGCCTCATTGGCAAGTCCTGTATTTATTGCCCTTGAAGAAGCGGTGGAGATCTTTCTTCTTGAACCACTGCAGTCCTTCTAGATGCTGCTAAGGAGGAAAGTTCATATTTACACCCAAAGATAATGAAGGACTGGCTATACAAGTCAGAATGTGTGCAGCATGAGAGGGAACCTGCCTCCACATTCTTTCTGCCTCCGCTCTTCTTGGTGGTAGAGAATGGAAATGAGATCAGAGAAGGACAGAGGAACATTTTATAGATGGAACACACTGCAGTCAATGTTGGAGGATATAAAAACATACAGTAGTGGATGAGATGTCAATCAAGTGGGCAGTTTTGTCCAAAATGGGATTAAATCTCTTTAGAGTCATTGAAGCTCCACTCACTCAGGCAGGTAAAGAGCACTCCTTCACACTCCTGATTAGTGCACTACAGATGGTGGAAAGGCTTCAGATGGAAGATGAATCATGACACTCAGCCACTGAGCAATTTTTATGTATAACCTCTAGAGTGGGGGAGACAGCCATGCTATTACCAGTGAGCAAGGTTAGACTCTCTCTCATATGAAACTGTTCATTTTAGGAAATAATTTAATTAAGCTGCTCAAAATTAGGAGGATTTATGATCAGGTAAACAGGGAAACTCAGTTGACGGTAAGGGTTGAAAGGGAGAAGCAGTCTCCAGTGACTCAAGGTTAAAAATTAGAATTAGCTTCCAACCAAGCAAAGTTCACTGCCAAGAAGGCCCACCAGTGCCTTTACTTCCTGAGAAAACTAAAGAGATTTGGCCTGTCCTCAAAAACTCTAATTTTTATAGATGCACCGTAGAAAGCATTCTTCTAGGGTGCATCACAACCTGGTATGGAAGTTGTCCTGTCCAAGACCGAAAGAAGCTGCAGAAGATCGTGAACACGGCGCAGCACATCACACAAACTAATCTTCCGTCTGTGGACTCGCTTTATACAGCACGCTGTCGGAGCAGTGCTGCCAGGATAATCAAGGACACGACCCACCCAGCCAACACACTTTTCGTCCCTCTTCCCTCCAGGAGAAGGTTCAGGAGCTTGAAGACTCACACGGCCAGATTTGGGAACAGCTTCTTTCCAACTGGGACTGCTGAACGGATCCTGACCCAGATCTGGGCCGTACCCTCCAAATATCCAGACCTGCCTCTCTGTTTTTTTGCACTACCTTACTTTCCATTTTCTATTTATGATTTATAATTTAAATTTTTAATATTTACTAATTATAACTATTTTAAATATTTTTAATATTTAATAGTTATAATCCAGGGAGTGTGAAGCGCAGAATCAAATATCGCTGTGATGATTGTATGTTCTAGTACCAATTGTTTGGCGACAATAAAGTACAAAGTTTATCACTTGTACAGCGAAACGTGACCTTTGTGTTAAATCAAATCAGTGAGGGTTGTGCTGGGCAGTCTGTAAGAGTCGCCGTCATAGCAACTTATTAACCCTAACCTGTACGTACATTTTTGGAACATGGAGGGAAACCCACACAGTCATTGGCGAACATACACACTCCCTCCAGAAAGCAGAAGGAATCGAAGCCCGATCTTACAGCCGGCACTGTAAAGCATTAACTGCATGCCATACACCCGTAGGTGACTGGTGAAAGAATTTGAGATAAAGAGGGACGTGTTTTAAATAAGGCAACCACCCTGTAATCTAGAATGTGTTGCCTTTAGGGGCATTGAAAGCAGATTCAACAGGAGGTTTTCAGGCAGATTGGATGGAAGGGGAAGATTGAAAGACGAGGGGGAAATCAGGGACCAATGAGCTGATTTTTCTCCTGTGATACAAAGCAGAGCAGTTAGTACGATGCTTTACAGTGTCAGTAATCCAGGTTCAATTCTCACTGCTGCCTGGAAGGAGTCTGTACATACTCTCTGTGACTGCGTCAGTTTCATCCCATGGCATGGCAGCGTAGTGGTTCGCACAACACTTTATAATACAGACGACCCGGGCTCAATTCTCACCGCTACCTGTAAAGAGTTTGTACATTCTTCCCTTGACCACGTGGGCTTCCTCCGGGTGCTCTGGTTTCCTCCCACAGTCCAAAGATGTACCAGCTGGTAGGCTAATTGGTCATTGTAAATTGTCCCATGATTGGGCTGGGATTAAATCAGAGGATTGCTGGACAGTGCGGCTTGAAGGGCCAGAGGGCCTACTCTGCGCTGTATCTCAATAAATAAAATAAACATTCCAAACACATACGGGTTTACGTTAGTGGCCTGTGGGCATGTGAGGTTGGCACCAGAAACATGGCGATGCTTGCGGGCTGCTCCTATCACATCCTTGGCTGTGTTGGTCACTGACACAATTGACGGATTTCACTGCATCTTTCAATGTACGTGTGACAAATAAAGCTAACAATTAACCTTTAAATCTTTCTTTTCTGCCTTACTAGTTGCACCTCTAAATAAGCTAGTCATTTTGTTTCAGGCATTGTCTTCTTTCTGGATGAAATATATCAGTGGCTAACAGAGCAGGCTACAGAGAGCTCCTGCATACCACTGGAACACATCATAGACTCTTACCTGGCAGCCATCCTGGTTAATCCACTTGTTTTGTACCATTTCCCTGCTGGCGTCGTCCAGGCCAGCGTGATAGGACAGACCAGCAATCCCATTCCTTTGCAGCTTTTCAGCCACAGTGTCACACTCGTGTCGAGACAGACAGTAAATAATCCCAGAGTCATCTGTATATAATGTAAACAAGGGGGTTAGTGAAGCTCCAAACCATCCAAGCACCAGCATTATTTAAGGATGGAAGATCTACCAGAGTTAAATCAATCAATACGGCGCCAGCGAACAGCGAGACTGACTGTGACATCCTGCTGACAGTTCACGAAACTACTTCTTTCACTTCTCTCAAATATGATTCCACTATTCAGCTGCTTGCGATTGAAACCTGTACTTTACACTTTGATGGTGTGCTTTGGGGCCTACTGAGCAAACCGGCACTTTGCTGCCTCCAAGGGAGCTCAATGAGGTTTGGAGCAGAGTGTGTGGCCTGGTAGTTTGGCCACACACTCCGTTCCATCACTTCTCTCCAATTGAGGCGTGGAGGGTGGAAGCCCACAATCGACTCCATTGCTTCTCTCTGATTGAGGCATCGAGCAAGGTGAAGTGGATGAGGGCGAGAGCGGAGGATGGGTCGGTGTTTGGCACTGTCTGCCTGTGTTTGACCAGACTTCCTCTCCCTCTCACTAGCTGCTGTTGGGGGAAAGTGCAGGAGTTTTAAGATCCACGTTGCCAGGATTGACCGGCAAGGCTGTGGACTTGTGCTGGGGGATTTTGAGGTTCGTGGTGCATGTGTTCTTGAATTCTGGTTACTCTTTTTTTTGTTGTTTGTGAGCAGTTTGATCGGGGCAATTGATGCAAACTGGGCCACTTTGGTGGAGAATGGCCCTGTGATCTGCATTGGCTAGTGGAGTGGCGCTGAACCAAACTAAACTGAATACTACTTGTCTGAAGTTTGATATTCTATGCGTTGTTTGCTCGTTTTTTGATATTAGTGCAATTTGTTCTTCCTTCTCGTGTTCTCAGTGTTTGATGTTCTCTTGAATAGGTTCCATGGTGTTTCTTTGATTGGTGGCTGCCTGTGGGAGGATGAATCTGAGAGATGTATTCTGTATACACACCTTGACTTTGAACCTTTGAAATCAGGACATGACCAATAGATGGCAACAAACCTTGGCAATCATTTGGGATTTAGAACAGCACAGTACAGGCCTTTCAGCCCACTGTGTTGTACTAGCAGTTTAACCTACTCCAAGATCAATCTGATTTTTCCCTTCTACATACCCTCCATTTTACATTCATCCATGTGCTTTTCTAAAAATCTCTGAAATGTCCCTCTACCTCCACCTGCTGTCAGAGCATCCCACACACCTACCACTCTCTGTGAGTGACATCCAACCCTATATCTTGCTCCCGTCACCTTAAGATGTACTAGCCATTGATACCGTGGGAAAGTCTCTGGCTGTCCACTCTATCAATGCCTCTTATCATCTTATACAACTCTATCAAGTCAGCTCTCATCTTCTTCACTCCCAAGAGAAAAGCCCTAAGCTCTCAAAATTTCTCCTCTTATCTTCAACAGTAATGCAAACAAGCAGCTTGCAGAGAACAGCACAAAAACCAAATACAGAACAGCATAACAGTAAAAAAAATATGAACCAGGGCACTATAACTCAATCTCCTTCTTGACCTCAACACGACCTGGTTTCTCTCACTGATGTGAACAATCTAGAATAAACAGTGACATACTGAATAACAATTGTGTCCATTTTCCTGTTGCGTAATGACTTGGATATGGAGGAAAAGGCTACTTGACTGAAATTCGAAAATCATTCTTCAACGCAACCGCGAGTATGGACAAGCCAGTAGACTGATGGTAGACTGTGGAAGGAGGAGGTAATTGAGGTCAGGGTGGCAGTGCACTAATGTGCAAAAGGAAGGTGATCAAAGATAGAAGGTGATATAAGGATTACATAACAATGTTGGCAAAGAAAGACTGTATCCATTTTAAGATTAGAAGTCTGGTATCTGAGGACTTAAAAATTGAGGTATAGAGTTCCATGCTTTTGTCAGCTGTGGCTCACATTAAAAAGTTCAAAGTAAATTTTATTATCAAAGTACATATATGTCACCATATACAGCCCAGTGATTCATTTTCTTGTGGGCATAGTCAATAAATCTATAGAATAATAACTAAAACAGAATCATTGAAAGACTTCCCAACTAGGGTGTCCAGCTAGAGTACAGAAAACAAACCGTGCAAATACAAAACAAAACAATAATAATAATTAAGTAATAAATATCAAGAACATGAGATAAAGAGCATGTCCATTGACTGTGGGAACAATGAGAAGGCAAGTGAAGTTATCCCCTTTGGTTCAAGAGCCTGATGGTTGAGGGGTCAGCAGGCTGGGTCCTACTCCACATAAGAAGCATAAAAATCTGAGCTGATTCTCCAGTTGGGTGCTGGTTGTGCCATCTTGCGAGACATTAACGCATGGTACACCTGCTCTCTTGAGTAAAAGAGTTCTACTTGAGCCAGCCTATTTATACCTTTCAACCAACATCACCAAAATATACCACCTGATCACTTTCATGGAGCAATTGGTTCTGAATTTCCTCCTTTACACAAGTGATCAAATCAAAAATAACTATTTTTGGCTATAAAGTGGTCTGGAAATCTTCAGCTTTTCTCTTTGTTGTGAAGGAGGATGAGAAGTGACTTGACAGGAGTGTACAAGATGACAAGAGGCACAAACAGCTAGAGAGTTTTCCCAGCGTGGAAATGGCTGTAATTAGGGTCATAATTTTAAGATAATTGGAGGAAAATATAGAGCGGGATGTCAGAGGTAGGTTATTTGTTAAACACAGAGAATGGCGAGTTCATGGAACGCCCTGCCAAGGGAGGCAGATACACCAGGGACATTTATTAAAGACTCTAAGATCGGCACCTGGATGATAGAAAAACAGAGGACTATGTAGGAAGGAGGGTTAGATTGATCTTAGAGGGAGTTAAAAGGTCAGCACAACATTGTGGGCCGAAGAGCTCGTACTTTCTATGTTCAAATTGTGAAATGAACAGTGGACATTAATCTCAACACACACGGGAAGGGAAGAACAGAATGGTCCTGAAAACTATCCCCTCCCTCCTCCACCAACCTGGTTTCACATTCTAACCTGTAGCCCTTCACTTCACCTCCCCTCAACTTCTTATTGTGGTTTCTTCCCCCTTCCTTTCCAGTCCTGATGAAAGGTCTTGGCCTGAAATGTCAACTTTTTATTCATTTCCTGACCTACTGAGTTCCTCCAGCATTTTGTGTGTGTTATTCTGGATTTCCAGCATCTCCAGAATCTCTTGTGTTTATGGTCATGAAATGATTTTTCACCACAACAGAGATTGCACACGAAGTTCTTTGTAATATTTGGCATTGGTGATGTTCCCTACATAGGGGCACCAACTGTGACGGGTGCTCCTTACAAGAGATTAGAATACAATTTAGTACTAAATTCACTGAATGGCCATGGCTCAGTAAATCACAAAAATACATTTTAATTGATTGATTATACTGGAGAGTATTGACAGTGAAAATCTCCCTTAAGTTGGCAGGGTTTTGCTGTCTAGAGCTACATCGTGCTGCATAATTTAATACAATCCATTTATTTACAAATAGAAATCAAAAGAAAATCAGGTGGCATTATGTGTATAAGGAGGTGGGATGTGATTCACACTTCACTGCTTGTGGTTTCTATTTCAGTAATGAAGCAGAATAAGAATGGAGAATAGGGAACCACCGACCTGTTAGGCAGACATCAGTAATTGGGAAAGCGCCAAAATCCCTACTAAAGGCTCTGATAGCAAGACACTTCAGAAATAATCTGATTCAGCAGGGTGACGGAAAGGGAAATCATACTTGACTAATCCATTGAAGCTCTCCGAGGATGTTTCTAGTAGAGCAGAAGGTGACTAGAAGACCTGCTGTATTTGGATTTTGATCAAGTATCTACACAGGCTTCCAGGCCTGGGAAACACCCTCCCCATATCTGCCCCATCAGTTCCTCTAAGAGCGACAAACACAAAATGCTGGAGGAACTCGGCAGGTCAGGCGGCATCAATGTAGAAGAATAAACAGTCGATATTTCAGGCTGAGACTTTTTGTTTCAGCCTGGAACCAGGGGTCCTGGTTAAGGATTAGGCCATTTTGGACAGAAATGAAGAGAAATTTCTTGCAGGGAAGTGACATAGAGGTAGAGAATATGTGAGTGGTGGAGCAGGCTTGAGGGGCTTAGTAACTCACTGTTAATTCTTCTCAAGTTTATTGTCATCTGAACGTACATACATACAACCAAACGAAATAACGTTCCTCTGGAACAAAATGCAGGAAATATCTAACACACAACACATAAAACAAAATATTACCACAAATAAGTTAATAAAATATAATTCAAAGTGCGTGTAGTTTGGAAAATAGGTAACAGTAAACAGGCTGCTATCCTAGAGATGAGACCTCTGTAGCAGCAGGGTAGTCAGTAATCTCACAGCCTGATGGAAGAAGCTGTTACCCAGTCTGGCAGCCCTAGTCTTGATGCTCCTGTATAGTAGCAGGTCAAATTATGGGATGAAGGGTAGGAATCCTCAGCAATGCTTCTGCGTGCATGTCGGTTTCTAGGGTCTAACATTAAGACATAGCCAGCACATGAGGCAGCAAGTCAATGTGTATGAACACAATGAATTAATCTGAAGTGTAACCACTAACTAGGTCAACAATAAGATAGCAGCTATTTGGTCAAAACAGGATCCTACAAGGAGAACTGGTCAGTTATGTAATTATAAACAGATTGATAACTACAGTTAAAGATAATAATTCTTTCTAGAAAAGAAATTCTGCAAACAATTGCTTGCACAATCCCATTTATTTTATGCATGCTATCTCTGCCCTGTCTGTCTCTCTGTCTCAAGATGTGACTAATCACAAACTTCAGTGATGACCTGTTACATTTATGGGGCATCACAACCCAAAATACATGAATGAGTCACGGAGCCCTAATAAATACTTAACTCTAAATATAAAAAATGAGATTAAACTGTCAAAAGTCATTGGGCTGTGTACAGAAATGATCAGTACTATATGCAAGCAGCCACAGGCGCAGCAGCATACAAGCTGAGCAACACTCACGTGGGTAGTTCTTTCTGATCCATTCGATGCAATCCTCAGCAATCTTCTTGGGCTTTTTTGGCAGGACCTCATACTTCAGATTGTGTCTGTTGAAGCTCATGGTGAATCTGCGGAGATTCAAATGAAACCTCTGCATTTGGCCATAAAAGTAAGTGGCGGCTGGCTCCCAGGCAGACCCCAGGCAAACTGCAGAGCAACTGAAGCTGATTTTACAAATTCAATCTCACTGCAGAATATAAAACTGAGGAATTCCCCTCTCATACTCTAGTAGGAATACCAAGGAAGGGGTGTAAATGGGCAACCTCAGGAAGGCACAGCTAGGAAAAAAATAATTAAATACAAATTTCTATAATGGCTTTCACATTCCTTCAGGACATTACAGATAATGAAGTACTTTTTGAAGTGTAATTGTTGTGATGTTAATGCCAATCTGTACACAGTGAGCTCCCAAAAATATCTAATAAAGCATTTGACACATTAATTGATGGATAAACGTCAGCCAGGACACAAAGAGAACCGCTCTGCCACAGGATGTTCCGAGGGAGTAAGTGGGGCTACAGAAACACAGGGAAATCCAGAGCAGCATACACAAGGTGCTGGAGGAACTCAACAGGTCAAGTAGCATGTATGGAGGGGAATAAACAGTTGACATTTTGGGCCAAGACCTTTCATCAGGGCTGGAAAGGAGGGGTGAAGAGGCCAGAAAATTTCTATCTGAGTCAGGTCGTTCCCTCTGAGCCACTTTCAAATGTTGTGTAAGGGCTCCCTCCAATGGCTCACTTGATAAGTGTTTAAGCAAAAGAACAAAGTGCCAAGTTCTGATTTGGCCTCAGCACCCTTACTCTGGGAAAACAAAGAGGTAAATATGACTGTGACCCTACTATTGGAGCCCTTCAGATGCACGAGTGTGGACACGAGAGGAATAAAGGTAAACCTCTGTCAAAACTAAAACCCTTAGTGTCAGGAAGATCACCTTCGGTGAAAGGCACAGCTGTTATATTTCAGGTGCCAGCGGATGAGGTGGATCTGTGTTCAATTGCAATATTTAACAGAAGTTTGGTACATGGACGGGAAGGATATGGTTCCAGCTATGGATTAATGAGACTAGGCAGAATAACAGTTTGGCACTGATTAGATGGGCCAAAGAGCCTGCTTCTGTGCTGTAGTGCTCTATGATTCTAAACAAAAATATATTTTCATTGTCTTCACACCACTCCCCAGAAAGAAGGCTACATACATTTGAGGCTTCAGCATCTTGAGCTGGTTGAGGATATCCTTCTGAACCCGTGGAGTGGCTGTAGCTGTCAGGGCCATCATTGGGATGGACGGAAACTTCTGCCGCAGTTCATTCAACCTCTTGTAATCAGGACGGAAATCGTGGCCCCACTACACGCAGACAGAAATAGAAAGGGTTAATATGTAATTGGAAAATCAGGAATGGACACAAGAAGCTGGTAGGGAAACAATCTACCCGCAGAATAATTTACTGTTCCTGAAGCACCAGAAATAAGGGCATCGTGGACAAAGAGTGGGAATATTTTAGCCCTGCTAAACTTGTTTCACAAATAAAACCTTCTTCGTCAAAGTCAGAGAAAAAAAATTATCAAAGTACGTATACACTGTACGCAAATCAATGTAATAGTATTTAAGAAAAACTATATATAAACAAAGACTGATAAACAACCAATGTACAAAAGAAGATATATCGTGCAAAAGAAAACAAGGTACGAGTTGTAGAGTCCTTGAAAATGAGCCTGTAGGTTGTGGAAGTTCAGCGTTGAGGTGAATGAAGTTATCCACACCGGTTCAGGAGCGTGACCTGAGGGGTATTAACTGGTCTTGAACCTGGTCGTGTAGGATCTAAGTCTCCTGTGCCTCCTATCCGAAGGTAGTAGTAAGATGAGCACATGGCCTGGATGGTGAGGATCTTTTGTGAATATCAGCATTCAAAAGGGGGTGTTGGATCTGACTAGTTAATTCTTAGATTTCTTTGCAGTTTAATAATTAATTATCTGCCTGTATTTTAAAGTAGTTTTTTTTATGCATATTACGGTTGAATATGCCTCTTGTGGCTATACAAAGTATAATTCTGGAAAGCTTTGGAAGCTTCTTTGCTCCGCATTAAGTGAATAAGGGCTTTCTCATTGGTTAACTTGGTCCTGCAGTATTGAACAAGAGGTGGAAAGGGTCAGCAACTTCAAATTCCTTTGTGTTATTATTTCGGAGGACCTGTCCTGGGCCACGCATGCAAGCTTAATCATGAAGAAAGCCCAGCAATACCTCTGCTTCCCGAGGAGTTTACAAAGATTTGGCATGACATCTAAAACTTTGACAAACCTCTATAGATGTATAGTGGAGAGAATACTGACTGGTTTCAACACAGCCCAGTATGGAAACACCAGTGCCTTTGAATGGAAAATCCTACAAAATGTAGTGGATACAGTCCAGTCCATTACAGGTAAAGCCCTCCCCACCAATGACCACTGTTGCAGGAAAGCTGCATCCATCATCGGGGACCCCCACCACCCAGGACATGCTCAGTTCTTGCTGCTGCCATCAGGAAGGAGGTACAGGAGTTCAGGACTCACACCACCATTCGGGAATAGTTACTACACCTAAACCATCAGACTCTTGAACCAAAGGGGACAACTTCACTCAACTTCATTTGTCCCATCACTGAAATGTTCCCACAACCAATGGACTTTCTTTCAAGGTATACATCTCATGTTCTTGATATTTATTGCTTATTTATTTATTATTATTTCTTTCTTTTTGTATTTGCACAGTTTGTTGTCTCCTGTACTCTGGTTGAACGCCCCAGCTGGTGTGGTGTTTCATTGATTCTGCTATGGTTATTATTCTACAGATTTATTGAGAAGGAAAGGAAATGCACAGAAGTGCAGAGTGCCCCTGTGGCCATTTCCATCAATATTAGGTATAAGACTTTAGATACTGTTGAGAAGTTGGCCTATCAGGGGGATCCACAGTGACCCGATCCCTGGCATTGAGTCTGGTGCTGTGGCTCAGAAGAGCAGAGAGATGAAGAGAACTAGGCGATAGGAGATTTCATTGTCAAAGGAACAGAGAGGAGATTCTGTGGGCATGAAAGAGCTACCCAGATGGCATGTTGCTTCCCGGGCACCAGGGTCAGAATTGACGGCATTCTCAAGGGGGAGGGGGAGCAGCCAGTAGTCTTGATATATATCGGCACCAATAACATAAGCAGAAAGGGTGAGGCGGTCCTGAAGAGATATTTTAGGGATCTAGGTAGAAAGCTGAAAAACAGGACCTCCAGGGTAGTAATCTCTGGATTGCTGCCTGTGCCATGTACCGGTGAGGGTAAGAATAGGATGATCTGGCAGGTGAATGTGTGGCTGAGGAACTGGTGCAGGGGACAGGGTTTCAGATTAATTGATCATTGGGACCTCTTCTGGGGTAGGTATGACCACAACAAAAGGACGGTTACACCTGAACCCGAGGGGGGGATCCAATATCCTTGCAGACAGGTTTGCTGGAGTTTAGGAGGGTTTAAACTAAATTGGCAGGGGGTTGGGAGCCAGAATGATAGTGCTAAGTATGAGGTAGATGGTTTACGCACAGAGGCAGTATGTAGAGAGCCTCCTAGCAAGCAGAGGCTGATGACAGGGCAAAATTGCAGACTACAGGATGAGTTGCAATGCAAAAGGCGGACAAAATTGAAAAGGGTGAATACAGGACTGAAGATGTTGTATTTGAATGCGCATAGTATATGGTATAAGGGATATGAGGTAGCACAGTTGCAGATTGGCAGGTATGATGTTGTGGGCATCACTGAATCAAGGCTGAAAGAAGAATATAGCTGGGAGCTTAATGTCCAAGGATACACATTGTATTGAAAGGACAGGCAGGTAGGCAGGGGGGTTAGCATTGCTCTGTTGGTAAAAATGAAATAAAATCTTAGAAAGAGGTGACAAAGGGTTATAAGGTGTTGAATTGTTGCGGGTAAAGCTAAGGAAATGCAAAGATAAAAAGACCCTGATGGGAATTGTACACAGACCCCCAAACAGCAGTAAGGATGTGGTCTACAAATTACAATGGGAGATAGAAAATGCATGCCAAAAAAGCAATGTTTTGCTAGATTTGCAAGGTTGGTGCTGGATCCCAAGAGAGAGATTTTCTAGAATACCTATGAAATGGCTTTTTAGATCAGCTCGTGGATAAGCCTACTAGGGGATCAGCTGTTTTGGATTGGGTGTTGTGTAATGAACTGGAACTGATTAGATATCTTAAGGTAAAAGAACCACTTAGAGGCAAGTGATCACAAATTTGATAGAATTCCCCCTGAAATTTGAGACAGAGAAGATAAAGTCAGATGTCTCAGTATTTCAGCAGAATAAAGGGAATTACAGAGATATGAGAGAAGAGTTGGCCAAATTTGATTGGAAAAGAAAACTGGCAGGGACGATGGCAGAGCAGCAATGTCTGGAATTTTTGGAAGCAATTTGGAAGGCACAGGCCTTCCCAAAGAGGAAGAAGTATTCTAAAGGCAAGATGACACAACCACAACTAACAAGAGAAGTCAAAGGCAACAGAAAAGCCAAAGAAAGGGCATATAATAGAGCAAAAATTAGGGAAGTTAGAGGATTGGGAAGCTTTTAGATGCCTACATAGGGCAACTAAAAAAGTAATTAAGGAGGAAATGAAAGAATTAGAAAGTAGGTAAGCCAATTATATTAAAGGTGATACCAAAACTTTCTTCGGATACATAAAGTGAAAAAGACAGGTGAGAGTGGTTATCGGACCGGTGGAAACCGACGCTGGAAAGGTAGTAAGTGGGGACAAGGAAATGGAGGATGAACCGAGTAAGTGTTTTGCACCAGTCTTCACTGTGGAAGACACTAGCAGTATGCTGGAAGTTCGAGTGTGTCGGGAGCAGTGTGGTTGCCACTTCTTGGGAGAAGGTTCTTGGAAAACTGAAAGGTCTGCAAATAGATAAGTCACCTAGACCAGATGGTCTACACCTCAGGGTTCTGAAAGAGGTGGCAGAAGAGACTGGGGAGGCATAAGTAATGGTCTTTCAAGAATCCCTAAATCATTGAATAGTTCCGGAAAACAGGAAAATTGCAAATGTCACTCCACTCTCAAAGAAGGGAGAGAGGCAGAAGAAAGTAAATTATAGGCCAGTTAGTCTGACCTCAGTGGCTGGGAAGATGTTGGAGTTGATTGTTAAGGATGTTCTTTCAGGGGTCTTGGAGGCACATGATAAAATAAACTGTAGTCAGCATGGTTTCTTCAAGGGAAAATCCTGCCTGACGAATCTGTTGGAACTCTTTGAAGAAATAATAAGCAAGATAGACAAAGGAGAATTGGGTGATGTTGTGTACTTGGATTTTCAGAAGGCCTTTGATAAGGTGCCACACATGAGGCTGCTTAACAAGCTACAAGCCCATGGTATAACAGGAAAGATTCCA
The DNA here is from genome assembly GCF_030028105.1 of Mobula birostris. Lineage (NCBI taxonomy): Eukaryota > Metazoa > Chordata > Chondrichthyes > Myliobatiformes > Myliobatidae > Mobula > Mobula birostris. The sequence continues at coordinate 3,299,989 of NC_092383.1, read as the reverse complement.
GCATAGGTAAAGCAGTGGCTGATTGGAAGGAGGTAAAGGTGAGAATAAATGGAGCCTTTTCTGGTTGGGTGCCAGTGACTAATGGCGTTCCACAGGAGTCTGTGTTGGGACCAATGCTTCTTACGTTATACATCAATGAGTGGATGATGGAATTGATGGCTTTGTTACAAAGTTTGCAAACAATATGAAGATAGGTGGAGGGGCAGGCAGTTTTAAGGAAGTAAAGAAGCTACAAAAGGACAGACAGATTAGGAGAATGAGCAAAGATGTGGCACATGGAATACAGTGTCTGGAAGTGTATGGTCATGCATTTTGCTAGAAGAAATAAAAGGGTTGACTATTCTCTAAATGGAGTGAAAATTCAAAAATCGGAGGTGCAAAGGGTCTTGGGAGTCCTCGTGCAAGATTCCCCAGAGATTAATTTCCAGGTTGAGTTTGTGGTGAGGAAGGCCACTGAGATGTTAGCATTCATTTCAAGGGGACTAGAATATAAAAGCAAGGATATAATGTTGAAGCTTTATAAATTACTGAGGAGACCTCACTTGGACTATTGTGAGCAGTTTTGGGCCCCTCATTTAAGAAAGGATGTGCTGACATTGGAGAGGGTTCAAGGAAATTCACTAAATTCTGGGATTGAAAGGCATATGAAGAGTGTTTGATGGCTCTGGGCCTGCACTCACTGGACTTCAGAATCAGAAGTGATCTAATTGAAGCCTATCGGAACACTGAAAGGCCTCGATAGAGTGGATGTGGAGAGGAGGTTTCCTATGGTGGCAGGGTCTAACACCAGAGGACAGAGCCTTAAAATAGAGGGGCATCCTTTTAGAACGAGATGAGGAGGAGTTTCTTTAGCCGGAGAGTGGTGAATCTGTGGAATTCACTGCCACAGGCGGCTATGAAGGGCAATGCTTTAGGTATATTTAAGGCAGAGGTTGATAAATTCTTGATTAGTCACAGCATGAAGGGATAGGGGCAATGGGGACAAGATTGGGGCTGAGAGGGAAAATGCATCAGCCATGAGGAAATGGTGGAGCAAACTCGATGGGCCAAATGGCCTAATTCTACTCCTATATCTTATGGAGTACGCCCACATGAAAATGAACCTTAGGGTTGTATATGGTGACGTATATATGCTTTGATAATAAATTTACTTTGAAATTGGTGAATTCTTATCTATAGATTTGAATGGAATTTTTCCTCATCTCTGTCGTATAAAATAGCTAAACACAAAGCAGCACCATCTTCTTAATTTATTAGCATCTAAGTCTCTTGTCTTTAAGCCTTTTGTTACTGTTTCCTTTGTTCTGTAAGTACTTAATGAAACAATCGTGAAACAGCAAGTTTTGCGCCTCTTCCCTGACTTCTGAACCTTGGATCAAAAACACCAGAATCCAACAGGGATCAAAACCTCAACTACAGATGATGGGAGAAAGACAACAAAACAAGATTCTACTAGAATACTGGAAGGAAATACTAAATGAAGAAGTGAGGCTCTGAGAAAAGCAGAAAGAGGGAGTGGGCGTAGGAGCAGGTCGATTTGATGTCCCGCAGGGAAGGCTGCATTCTGGAATATTCACAGTATTGCGCAGAGGTCTTAGGCACATATATGTAGCTAGGGTGTCTGGGATTTTTGCACAGTACTGTAGTATTGCACTGAACTGCTGCCACAAAATAATTCATACTATATGTGAGTGATGATATGGGTCTCTATTGTGGACAGAGTGGGAAGGAGGCAGGGAGGGAATTACGTTTGGGAAAAGGGGAAGGGAGAGGGGAGGGAGTGGGAAGCACCAGAGAGACAGTCTGTAATGATCAATAAACTAATTATTTGAAATCAAATGACCCTGTTTGGTGTCTCAGGCCATGGTGTGTCTGCACTGCATTACACTCCCACCTCCTGCCAGCACTCCTTCTCTGCCACCTATCCTAAATCCCTCCCACATTGCTCTAATCTCGTCATTCCCAACATCCTTTACTCCCACAAAAAATGCTGGTGAACGCAGCAGGCTAGGCAGCATCTATAGGAAGAGGTACTGTCGACGCTTTGGGCCGAGACCATTCGTCAGGACATCTTGGCCCGAAATGTCGACTGTACCTCTTCCTATAGATGCTGCCCGGCCTGCTGCGTTCACCAGCATTCTTTGTGTGTGTTGCTTGAATTTCCAGCATCTGCAGATCCACCAGATTTGCAAAATTGCACTCTGCTCCATGTCGACAAATAGTTTTGAGCAAAAGTCTTAGGCACCCTAGCTATATAAATGTACCTCAGACACTTACACAGTACTGTAACTGCAGTGATGCTGAGTTGATCTTGCCAAGGAGACACTCACTGAGGCTTCTCTCCTCCTGTCAGCAAATTGCATCTCTCCTCAATCAGACTTCACCATATGAACAGTCAGCTTACAATGACATCTTGCAAGACAGGACTCTCTTCAAGCTGCTGCCACCACTGAGATCTCAATAGAAACATGTCTGAGGAGAGGATCTTTTGTTTATACAAGACACTGGGAGTTGTGATTTGCATCGTAAACTGCAGCCTACACTCATTTGGTACTAATTTACAAGATGAATCATGGCGTTGAGCAGCAGGTATAATATTGAAAAAGATATTGCTCTCTGCTATTCCCCAAGGTGTTTGTCAGCTGAGTGCATCCTCCCACTCAAAACAAATTCATCTGCTAAATGCAGAATGGGAGAGGGCTTTCGAAAACAACACGCGGCTCTTCGCTTGGGTAGGACAGCATACAGCTTGTTCCATCCCCAGTTAGCGCCTTGCAGCCTGGGTGTAACAATCACTTCCAGCAGCCCTGGCGGCCTGTCCTGTGGTTGGAGGCCTGTCCGTGTGGTGTGAGGGAGTGGGTGGGAGGGAGGGTAGGAAAGGGGCTTGTTTTATTGCTGTTTCTTCTGTTGTTCTGCTGAATATTGTGGGTGTGCTATGTTGGAATGTGTGGCGATACTTGTGGGCTGCACCCAGCATATCCTTGGGTGTGTTGGTTGTTAACATTTCATTGCATGTTAGCATGTACATGTGATAATTAATCTGATTCTGAATTTCAGAGTTGTATATTGATGCATACTTTGATAATAAATATACTTTGAATATCCTCACTTCTAATCCTTTGGTGACAAGACACCTGCAAATGAACAACTAGCTCCCTGATAGAGGCGAGGCACCACCCCATGTGCGCCCTCGCTCCCACATCTCTAGTCTACTCCCTGAAAATGAAAAAGTGGCAAATGTCTTTAGACTACAATATGCCTGCTCAGTGAGTAAGTCGTGAAAGGGTGACATGGTACCATAGCAGTTCGCATGATGTTTTAAAGCGCCAGTGATTGGGATTCAATTCTGCCACTGTCTGTAAGGAGTTCTATGTTCCCCCTTTGAGCACATGAATTTCCTCTGTTTCCCCCCTCATTGCAAAGATGTACAAGTCAGAGTTACTAAATTGTGGGCATGCAATGTTGGCGCTTGAAGCATGGCGACACTTGGGCACCCCCAGCACAATCCTCGAACTGTGATGATCATTGATACAAATGACACATTTCACTGTATGCTTTGATGCGCATGTGACAAATAAAGCTAATCTGGATGGAGGAGAAGATAGTGGTGTGACGCAGCGCACGCGGCCGTTCTGAATTGATATCGTATCTGTGAAGTAGGACGTCGTGCACAATCCTGATTTGATAGAGACAGACGTGAAGAAGCACGGAGGAACATCTGGAGTAACTTCTGAAATGCCTGCTTCGCTGCCGCTGTCACTGTGCGATCGAGAATCTCCGGAGGGAAGGCCCCAAATTCTCGGCTTTGCCTACTGCCTGTTGCCGGGGCCGGGGTTGAAGCGCTCAGCAGAGATGGTGGTCAGTGCATCGGTCTCGGGGAGCTGGTCGGAGGCTCGGAGTCGGACTGTGGTCGGATGCTTCTGGGATGCTGCATCGGCAAGTTTGCGGCGCTGGAGGTTTACCGTCTGCGTGAGATGATGGGACTTTTGAGAGACTGAGACTTTACCTGGTCTGTTCTTATCAAATTACGGTATTGCTTTGCACTGTTGTAACTATATGTTATAATTATGTGGTTTTTGTCAGTTTTTAAGTCCGTTTGTCATGTGTTTCTGTGATATCATTCTGGAAAAACATTGTATCATCTCTTAATGCATGCATTACTAAATGACAATAAAAGAGGACTGCGTGTTCTCATAATCTAATCTAATCTAATCTTTAAACAGTTACTTAGCGACAAATAATCAGAATACTCCACATCCCACCCTTCAAGTAGCATCCATGTTCAATCCTCATATGCAGTTAGTTCCTTTCAGGGTTTTGCACTTCACCACCAATGAAGTGTGACCAGACAGGCGGATGCCAGATATGAGATAGATGACAAAGTAATGACAATGCTGATTCATGGGCAGGATACTCTCCAGGTTTACCCCTGTTACATTAGGGAGTTTACCCTTTCACCAAGGGACTTTATCCATCCACCCGAGAGCTCTGTTCGACACCTGACTGTATCTGACAGTAGGACACTCCTCTCCATGACTATCCACCTCCGCACACAGGTCTCTGGAACAGAGGATGAACAGAACACCCTCTGACCTACTGAGCCAGGAGACAACTCCACCCAGAGATATTTATCAGGAGTGCTGCGTACACGATTTGCAAGCATTGTAAATGATCCTTCCCATCAACAAACTCTCTGACCCTCTGCCACCACTCAGGTTTCTACACTTATGAATGGCCAGTAGCGATATAATGTTTTCTTTTTAACTTGTGTCGTCAATGCACCTTATTATTTGTGGTAATATAACTTTATGTGTTATGTGTGTCAGGTATACGTACTCTGTTGTGCACGTTGGTCTGGAGGAACATTGTCTCATTTGGTGGGGTACATCTAGAGAGTTGAATGACAATAAACTGAATTTGAACTTGAATTGAATTCTAGGAAAGACAAAAATGGGGCACATACCTGGCTAACACAGTGAGCCTCGTCGATAACAAAACGAGCCAAAAGCTTCCTCTCATATAAGTTTTGCAGTGCTGAGATCAATCGGTTGCTAGCGCTAACCTGCATAAAAGACAATAGTCAAGGTTACCAGGCTCAGTAAAGGGTAATGAAAGAAATGTAAAAAGATTAGCTTTATTTATCACACGTATATTGAAGCATACAGGAAATGTGCTGTTTGGTCAAATGAAACCAGCGAGGATTGTGCTAGGCAGCCTACAAGTGTCACTGTGCTTCCAGTGCAACAAATCATGCCCCTAACCCACTATCCCCAACTGAATGTCTTTGGAATTTGGGAGGAAACCACAGCACCTGGAGGAAACCCACACGGTCACGGGGATAACTTATCAGTTCCTTACAGACAGCGGCGCTGTAAAATGCTGTGATAACCGCCATGCTACCATGCCACCCAATCACTTTTAGGGCATGGTATCACTGATACCTAAACTTATAATGGTGGTTGTGGGATGGCTCCTGTTGCAGTTTTATATTATCATGTAGCTGTCCAGTCTTACAACTGCTCACCTCTTCCCTCTCCACCAAACAACCCCTAGTCACCCAGAGACCACTTGCATCTTGATTTCCTGTAGGTTACAGCACAGAAAATGCACTAGCAAAAGTATGTTCATCAGATTCACACTGTGAAGCTCCTTGGGATTCAGTGTAAATGAAGGCTGGGGCTTCTGAACAGTAGCTGCAGTTCAGACACTGTAAGATAGATGGCCACAGTGAACAGTCAACTTCAAGAATACAAAGAATAAATTAACAAACTGCAGAGGAAAATTAGTGATTTTAATAAAGTTTAGATGTGAGACCTCTCATAAAGAGTGTTGCCGGGACTTGGCATAAGGAAGCAGTGAATAGAAACATAGAAACATAGAAAATAGGTGCAGGAGTGGGCCATTCGGCCCTTCGAGCCTGCACCGCCATTTATTATGATTATGGCTGATCATCCAACTCAGAACACCGCCCCAGCCTTCCCTCCATACCCCCTGACCCCCGTAGCCACAAGGGCCATATCTAACTCCCTCTTAACTATAGCCAATGAACTGGCCTCAACTGTTTCCTGTGGCAGAGAATTCCACAGATTCACCACTCTCTGCGTGAAGAAGTTTTTCCTAATCTCGGTCCTAAAAGGCTTCCCCTCTATCCTCAAACTGTGACCCCTTGTTCTGGACTTCCCCAACATCAGGAACAATCTTCCTGCATCTAGCCTGTCCAATCCCTTTAGGATCTTATACGTTTCAATCAGATCCCCCTCAATCTTCTAAATTCCAACGAGTACAAGCCCAGTCCATCCAGTCTTTCTTCATATGAAAGTCCTGCCATCCCAGGAATCAATCTGGTGAACCTTCTCTGTACTCCCTCTATGGCAAAGATGTCTTTCCTCAGATTAGGGGACCAAAACTGCACACAATACTCCAGGTGTGGTCTCACCAAGGCCTTGTACAACTGCAGTAGTACCTCCCTGCTCCTGTACTCAAATCCTCTCGCTATAAATGCCAGCATACCATTCGCCTTTTTCACCGCCTGCTGTACCTGCATGCCCACTTTCAATGACTGGTGTATAATGACACCCAGGTCTCGTTGCACCTCCCCTTTTCCTAATCGGCCACCATTCAGATAATAACCTGTTTTCCTATTTTTGCCACCAAAGTGGATAACTTCACATTTATCCACATTAAATTGCATCTGCCATGAATTTGCCCACTCACCCAACCTATCCAAGTCACCCTGCATCCTCTTAGCATCCTCCTCACAGCTAACACTGCCACCCAGCTTCGTGTCATCCACAAACTTGGAGATGCTGCATTTAATTCCCTCATCCAAGTCATTAATATATATTGTAAACAACTGGGGTCCCAGCACTGAGCCTTGCGGTACCCCACTAGTCACCGCCTGCCATTCTGAAAAGGTCCCGTTTATTCCCACTCTTTGCTTCCTGTCTGCTAACCAACTCTCCACTCACACCAATACCTTACCCCCAATACCACGTGCTTTAAGTTTGCACACTAATCTCCTGTGTGGGACCTTGTCAAAAGCCTTCTGAAAATCCAAATATACCACATCCACAGGTTCTCCCCTATCCACTCTACTAGTTACATCCTCAAAAAATTCTATGAGATTCGTCAGGCATGATTTTCCTTTCACAAATCCATGCTGACTTTGTCCGATCATTTCACCGCTTTCCAAATGTGCTGTTATCACATCCTTGATAACTGACTCCAGCAGTTTCCCCACCACCGACGTTAGGCTAACCGGTCTATAATTCCCCGGTTTCTCTCTCCCTCCTTTTTTAAAAAGTGGAGTTACATTCGCCACCCTCCAATCCTCAGGAACTAGTCCAGAATCTAACGAGTTTTGAAAAATTATCAATGCATCCACTATTTCTTGGGCTACTTCCTTAAGCACCCTGGGATGCAGACCATCTGGCCCTGGGGATTTATCTGCCTTCAATCCCTTCAATTTACCTAACACCACTTCCCTACTAACATGTATTTCGCTCAGTTCCTCCATCTCACTGGACCCTCTATCCCCTACTATTTCTGGAAGAATAGGTTAGGCAACGTTATTCCCTGAAGCGGGATGTAAGCAGGGATGTGATGCTGAGGCTTTATAAGGCACTGGTGAGCCACGCCTCGAGTGTTGTGAACAGTTTTGGGCTCATCTTAGAAAAGATATGTTGACATTGGAGAGGGTCCAGACGAGGCTCACAAGGATGATTTCAGGAATGAAGGGGTTATCATACGAGGAACGTTTGATGGCTCTGGGTCTGTACTCACTGGAATTTAGAAGGATGAAGTGGGGGGGTGGGGAATCTCATTGAAACCTTTCGAATGTTGAAAGGCCTACACAAAGTAAATGTGGAAAGGATGTTTCCCAAGGTGGGAGAGTCTAGGACAAGAAGGTACAGCCTCAGGATAGAGGGACGTCCACTTAAAACAGATATGGAGAAATTTCTTCAGCCAGAGGGTGGTGAATTTGTGGAATTTGTTGCCACATGCTGTTGTGGAGGCCAGGTTGTTGGGAATATTTAAGACAGAGATTGATAAGCTCTTGATTGGACATGGAAGGTTACGGGGAGAAGGCTGGGAAATGGGGTTGAGGAGAAGGGAAAAAAAAAGGATCAGCCATGATTGAATGGTGGAGCAAACTCGATGGGCCAAATGGCCTAATTCTGCTCCTATATCTTATGGTCTTATGGAGTGTAGGAGAATGAGGGGAAATTTGATAGAGGAACACAAAATTATGAGGGGAACAGATAACAAGCAGGTATAGAATGCAAGCAGGCTTTTTCCTCAGGTTGGGTGATCCTAGAACAGGAGGTCATGAGTTAAGGGGGAAAGGTGAAACAGTTAACGGGAATATGAGGGGGAACTTCTTCACTCAGAGGGTGCTGAGAGTGTGGAAAGATCTGCCAGCAGAAGTGGTGGATGCGCGTTCGATTTCAACATCTAAGAGAAGTCTGGATAAGTACATAGATGGGAGGGGCACGGAGGTCTATGGTCCAGGTGCAGGTTGATGGGACCAGGCAGAATAATAGTTTGGCACAGACCACATGGTCTGAAAGACATATTTCTGTGCTGCAGTGCTCAAAGACTCTGTAAATTAGTAAAATTCTCCCAAATTTCCAATGGTTTCACGTCATGGGTTAAGCTGCCGTGAAAGAGTACAGTGTTACAGGCATCAATACAATGAGTGATACCAGCAAGAATACACCACAGGTGGTGGCCAAATAGATTCCGGCAATGCTCAAGCAATAGCATTTCATACCTTTCCTAAAGTCTAGCTACACTGAGATGTGCAATAAGCAGATTTTTTTTTTTTTTTTTTTTTTTAGCAACAATTGCACAGATATCACAATCCCAGATCTATTGAGGATAAACTTTTGAGAGGTGACTTGATAGAGATGCACACAATGGTGAAAGGCATAGATTGTGCAGATAGCCAGAGACAAGAAAGCATAATTTTAAGGTGACTGGATGAAAGTATAGGGGGATGTTTTACACAGAAGAGCAGATTAGTGGACGTGTGGAACGATGGTAGAGGCAGATACGTTAGAGACATTTAGGAGACTTTTACTTAGGCACATGTTGTTCATTTTTGCGCCTTGCATTTTGCAATTTCCTTAGCATTTGTCTTTTTTTTTTTTAACAAGGCAGAGTTGCTAATTCAACGCTCAATCCAGCACGGATGGAACATGTACAAGGGGCTGGCTGGATTCCAACATGGGACCATTCACCTCAAAGTCCAGTGCTGATTCCACTACACCACCGGCCAGCCTTAGATAGGTACATAAGACCATAAGACAAAGGAGCAGAAGTAGGCCATTCGGCCCATCAAGTCTGCTCCGCCATTTTTATCGTGAGCTGATCCATTTTATCCTATTTATTCCCACTGCCCCGCCATTTCACCATAACCTTTGATGCCCTGGCTCCTCAGATACCTATCAATCTCTGCCTTAAATATGCCCAATGACTTGGCCTCCACTGCTGCCCGTGGCAACAAATTCCATAGATTCACCACCCTCTGACTAAAAAAATTTCTTCGCATTTCTGTTCTGAAAGGGCGCCCTTCAATCCTGAAGTCATGCCCTCTCGTACTAGACTCCCCCATCATGGGAAACAACTTTGCCACATCCACTCTGTCCATGCCTTTTAACATTCGAAATGTTTCTATGAGGTCTCCCCTCATTCTTCTAAACTCCAAGGAATACAGTCCAAGAGCGGACAAACATTCCTCATATGTTAACCCTCTCATTCCCGGAATCATTCTCGTGAATCTTCTCTGTACCCTCTCCAACGTCAGCACATCCTTTCTTAAATAAGGAGACCAAAACTGCCCACAGTACTCCAAGTGAGGTCTCACCAGCACCTTATAGAGCCTCAACATCACATCCCTGCTCCTATACTCCATTCCTCTAGAAATGAATGCCAACATTGCATTCGCCTTCTTCACTACTGACTCAACCTGGAGGTTAACTTCAAGGGTATCCTGTACGAGGACTCCCAAGTCCCGTTGCATCTCAGAACTTTGAATTCTTTCCCCATTTAAATAATAGTCCGTTTATATTTTCTGCCAAAGTGCATAACCATACACTTTCCAACATTGTACTTCATTTGCCACTTCTCTGCCCATTCTTCCAATCTATCCAAGTCAGACTCTCCATTTCCTCAGCACTACCGGCCCCTCCACCTATCTTCGTATCGTCAGCAAACTTAGCCACAAAGCCATCTATTCCATAATCCAGATCGTTGATGTACAATGTAAAAAGAAGCGGCCCCAACACTGATCCCTGTGGAATACCACTGGTAGCCAGCAGCCAAACAGAATAGGATCCCTTTATTCCCACTCTCTGTTTCCTGCCAATCAGCCAATGCTCTATCCACGTATGTAACTTACCCATAATTCCATGGGCTCTTATCTTGTTAAGTAGCCTCATGTGTGGCACCTTGTCAAACGCCTTCTGAAAATCCAAATATACAACATCCACTACAGCTCCCTTGTCTAGCCTACTGGTAATTTCCTCAAAAAATTGTAATAGGTTTGTCAGGCAGGATTCTCCTTTAAGGAATCCATGCTGAGTTCTGCCTATCTCGTCATATGCCTCCAGGTACTCTGTAACCTCATCCCTGACAATCGACTCCAACAACTTCCCAACCACCGACGTCAAGCTAACAGGTCTATAATTTCCTTTTTGCTTCCTTGCCCCCTTAAATAGCGGAGTGACATTTGCAATCTTCCAGTCTTCTGGAACCATGCCAGAATCTATCGACTTTTGAAAGATCATCGCTAATGCCTCCGCAATCTCCACAGCTACTTCCTTCAGAACACGAGGGTGCATTCCATCTGGTCCAGGAGATTTATCGACCTTTAGCCTATTCAGCTTCCTGTGTACTTTCTCTGTCGTAATTGTGACTGCGCACACTTCTCTTCCCTGCCACCCTTGAGTGTCCGGTATTCTGCTGTCTTCCTCAGTTAAGACTGATGCAAAATACTCGTTCAGTTCCTCTGCCATCTCCTCATCTCCCATTACAATTTCTCCAGTATCATTTTCTATCGGTCCTATATCTACTCTCACCTGTTTTTTACTCTTTATATACTTGAAAAAGCTTTTAGTATCCTCTTTGATATTGTTTGCTAGTTTCCTTTCATAGTTAATCTTTTCTCTCTTAATGACCTTCTTGATTTCCTTTTGTAAGGTCTTAAAAACTTCTCAATCCTCTGTCTTCCCACTAATTTTTGCTTCCTTGTATGCCCTCTCCTTTGCTTTAACTTTGGCTTTGACTTCTCTTGTCAACCACGGTTGCATCTTTTTTCCACTCGAAAATTTCTTCTTTTTTGGAATATACCTGTCTTGCACATTCCTCATTTTTCGCATAAACTCCAGCCACTGCTGCTCTGCCATCTTTTCCGCCAGTGTCTAATACATGGCTAATAGAAAAATGGAGGGCTATGTAGGAGGCAAACAGGAATTCTGCAGATGTTGGAAATTCAAGCAACACACATCAAAGTTGCTGGTGAACGCAGTAGGCCAGGCAGCATCTCTAGGAAGAGGTAGTCGACGTTTCAGGCTGAGATCTTTCGTCAGGACTAAATGAAGGAAGAGTTAGTAGGGTCTCGGCCTGAAGCGTCAACTGTACCTCTTCCTAGAGATGCTGCCTTGGCCTGCTGCGTTCACCAGCAACTTTGATGTGTGTGGCTATGTAGGAGGGATTGATCTTGGGAGTAGGTTAAAAGATTAGCACAACATATGTTTTAGGTTAACTTTAGTTTGTTAAGGAAAAGAAATTGCAATAGAGATATTGTAAAAGACATTTGTGAAGCTTAACTTAGAGGATTGTGTGCAGTATCATGTCACCTACCCGAGGGAAAGACATCAATAAGAATGAAAGAGCGCAGATAAAATTTACCAGAATGTTGCTGGAGCACGAGGGCCTGAGTTATAGGGAAGGGTTAAATAGGTTAGGAACAAGGGCTACTTGCTCCCATTCAGGATTTGTGGTTGCTAATGAGGCCACCACAAATTATTATTTCCCCCTCTGTTTTTACTTTTGCTCACTTTTCAAGCAGTCATCAGCTTGCGAGCACAGTAACAAACCATGCTCTGTTCTCAAGCCCTGACTCCGGCCTCACAACTACCCATAGTGCCGACACTCGGCCACGATTTAAGACCCCAGTTTCAGAGTTCACTTTGTATAAAATTTGATCATGTGAATCACCACTCTGCCCCCCAACCTAATGAATCTCTTCTCCCCATAATAAGAAATTCAAGTTACTTTCTTCCCTTATTTTATTGATTCAGTTAAAGATACAGCATGGTAACAGGCACTTCTGGCCCAATTACACCCACGTGACCAATTACCCTACTAACGTGTACGGTTTGGAATGTGGGAGGAAACCAGAGAACCCAGAGGAAACCCACGAGGTCCAGGGGAAAACATACAAACTCCTTACGGACAGCAGCAGTCACTGGTGCTATAAGAGAGTTACACTAACCACTACACTACCGTGCCGCCCCGCCAAATCCTCAGGAACAGCATCTCTCACATACTTGATGAACTACTCCAGCACACCATTACTGCTAACTCATGCGAACTGCACTACCCTTGCTACACACGCCTCTCGCTTTCAGGCTGATATTAGCACCTTCTCAGGAGTGCAGTAGAGCAGCTTCAGAACAGGATCCTTCTTGGACAGTTGCATGTAGATCCTGGCAGCTTCTGAATCACTCTTATTCCCAGTCAGCTGTGTCGCTGGGATCTGGGAAAGGAAAACAAAATGCATAATTACAAATGTCACCTCCCCGCTTCTCACAACTTCCTTCATAGCTTGCCCTTGCTGACCGAAGCGAGTCTTGCCCTCCCTTCAAGGTTCTAGCCGTTTGGTCCATTTCTAGGCTGGCTGGTGCCATGCAGTTGCCCTCCGGGTCAGTGCCTCCGCTCTTTGGGTTACTGGGATGAGCTAGCCACTCAGCGTATCTACTGGGGCAACACACACAAAATGCTGGTGGAACGCAGCAGGCCAGGCAGCATCTCTAGGAAGAGGTACAGTCGATGTTTCGGGCCGACATCCTTCGTCAGGACTAACGGAAAAAAGAGATAGTAATAGATTTGAAAGTGGGAGGGGGAGGGGAGACCCAAAATGATAGGAAAAGACAGGAGGGGGAGGGCTGAAGCCAAGAGCTGGGAAGTTGATTGGCAAAAGGGATACAAGGCTGGAGAAGGGGGAGTATCATGGGACGGAAGGCCTTAGAAGAAAGAACGGGGAAGGGGAGCACCAGAGGAAGATGGAGAACAGGCAAGGAGTTATTGTGAGAGGAAAAGAAAGAGGAAAAAAAAGAGAGAAAATAAATTAATAAAATAGGGATGGGGTAAGAAAGGGAGGAGGGTCATTAACGGAAGTTAGAGAAATCAATGTTCATGCCATCAGGTTGGAGGCTACCCAGACGGAATATAAGGCATAGTTCCTCCAACCTGAGTGTAGCTTCATCTTTACAGTAGAGGAGGCCGTGGATACATATCAGAATGGGAATGGGATATGGAATTAAAATGTGTGGCCACTGGGCGATCCTGCTTCCCCTGGTGGACAGAGCGCAGGTGTTCAGCGAAGTGGTCTCCCAATCTATAGAAGGCCACACCGGGAGCACCGGACATAGTATATCACACCAGCAGATTCATAGGTGAAGTGACCATATATTTTAATAGAAAATACATGCCAAAAGGACAATGTTACAATAGTCATGAAGGATTTCAACATGCAGGTAGACTGGGAAAATCAGGTAGGTATAGGATTCCAAAAGGGGGAATTTCTGGAATATCTGCGAGATGGCTTTTTACATCAGCTCATGGTTAGGCCCACTGGGGGATCAGCTATTCTGGAATGGGTGCTGCGCAATGAACTGGAATTGATTAGAGAGCTTAAAGTAAAAGAACCCTTAGGGAATATGATTATAATATGATCAAATTCGCCCTAAAATTTGAGTAGGAGAAGCTAAAGTCAGATGTATCAGTATTACAGTGGAGTAAAGAGAATTACATAGGCATGAGAGAGGAGTTGGCCAGAAGTGATTGGAAAAGAATACTGGCAGGGATGATGGCAGAGCAGCAATGGGAGGAAGTTTGAGCAGCAATTCGGAAGGCACAGGATTTTACATTCCGAAAACGAAGTAGTATTCTAAAGGCAAGATAACACAACCATGGCTAACAATGGAAGTCAAAGCCAACATAAAAGCCAAACAGAGGGCATATAATAGACCAAAAATTAGTTGGAAGTTAGAGGTCTGGGAAGCTTTTAAATACCGACAGAAGACAACTAAAAAGAGTCATAAAGAAGGTAAAGATGGAATATGAAAGTAAGCCAGCCAATATTAAAGCGGGTACCAAAAGTTCCTTCATACATTAAGTTTAAAAGAGAAGCAAGAGTGGATATTGAACTGTCGGAAAACAATGCTGGAGAGGTAATAGTGTGGGAGAAGGAAATCGCGGATGAACTGAATAAGTACTTTGCATCAGTTTTCACTGTGAAAGACAAGAGCAGTATGGTGGAAGTTCCAGATGTCAGGGGTCACAAAGTGTGAGAAGTTACCATTACCAGAGAAAAGGTCTTGGTAAAACTGAAAGGTCTGAAGGTAGATAAGTCACCTGGACCAGATGGTCTACACCCCAGGGTTCTAAAAGAGCAGCTGTAGAGATTGTGGAGGCATTAAAAATTATTTTCAAGAATCACTAGATTCTGGAATGGCTCCAGAAGACTGGAAAATTGCAAATATCACTCCACTCTTCTAGAAGGGAGAGAGGCAGAAGAAAGGAAATTATATGCCAGTTAGACATATATTAGGGAAGATGTTGGGAGTCAATTATTCAGGACATAGTTTTCGGGTACTTGGAGGCACATAATAAAAGCTGTCGTCAATATGGCTTCTTCAAGGGAAAATCTTGCCCGACAAATCTGTTGGGATTCTTTGAAGAAATAATAAGCAAAGTAGACAAAGGAGAATTGACTGATGCTGTGCAATTCGATTTTCAGAAGGCCTTTGACAAGGTGTTATACACAAGGCTGCTTAACAAGTTACAAGCCCATGGTGTCACAGGGAAGATTCTAGCAGTGGCTAATTGGCAGGAGGTAAAGAGTGGGAATAAAGGGAGCTTTCTGGTTGGCTGCTGTTGCGTAGTGGTGTTCAACAGGGTCTGTGTTGGGACCAATTCTTTTTACATTACATGTCAATGATTTGGATGATGGAATTGATGGATTTGTTGCAAAGTTAGCAGATGATATGAAGATAGGTGGAAGGGCAGGTAGATTTGAGGAAATAGGGAGGCTACAGAAGGACTTAGATTAGGAGAATGGGCAAAGAAATGGCAGATGGAATACAGTGTCAGGAAGTGTATGGTCATGCATTTTGGTAGAAGAAATGAAAGTGTTGACTATTATCTAAGAGAAAATACAAAAACCTGAGGGATTGGTAGTCCTCGTGCAGGATTCCCTAAAGAGTTTGCAGGTTAAGTCTGTGGCAAGGAAGGCAAATGCGATGTTGGCATTCATTTCAAAAGGATTAGAATAAAAAGCAAGAATTTAATGTTACGACTTTATAAGGTACTGGTGAGGCTTGAGAGCAGTTTTGAGCCCCTTATCTTAGAAAGGATGTGCTGAAACTGGAGAGGGTTCAAAGGAGGTTCATGACAATGATCCCAGGATGAAGCAGCTTGTCAAATGAAGAGCATTTGATCGCCCTCGGCCTGTATTTGCTGGAATTTAGAAGAATGAGGGGTGACTATCAAATAGTGAAAGGCCTCGGTAGAGTGGATGTGGAGAGGATGTTTTCTATGGCATGGTAGCAGAGTCTAGGACCAGAGGACACAGCCTCAAACTAGAGGGACATCCTTTTGGAATGGAGATAAGCAGGAATTTCTTTAGCCCGGGAGTGCTGAATCTGTGGAATTCACTGCTACAGGCAGCTGTGGAGGCCAAGTCTTTATATATATTTAAGGCAAAGAATGATAGATTCTTGACTGGTCAGGGCACGAAGGGATATTGGGGGAAGGGGGGAGGCAGGAGATTGGGGCTGAGGCAAAAAGCAGAGCAGACTTGATGGACCAAATGGCTAATATCTTATGGTTTTATATACAGCTAGGGTGCCCAAAACTTTTGTACTATATTGTAGTAATTTTATGTATTACACTGTACTGCTGCCACACAAAAAAAACAATTTCATGACATATGCAAGTGAAGATAAGCCTGATTCTGATATTGGCCTCTATTGTTCACTGAGAGTGGGAAGGGAGCAGGGAGAGGGGAATCATGGTTGGGAAAAGGGGAAAGGAGTGGGAAGCACCAGAGAGACATTCTGTAATGATCAAAAAAATCAATTGTTTGGGATCAAATGTCCTAGACTGGTGTCTCAGGGATGGGTGTGTCTGCACCCACACCACCCCCACCCCTGGCACTCCTTCTCTGCTACCTGAGTACAGGATATGACATTAGTCAATCTTGAGGGATAATAAATCAGCCATGATGGAACAGCAGAGGAGACTTGATGAGTTGAATGACTTAAGTGTCTGGTGGTCTTACAGTCTTGTCACTACAGAAATAGCAAATTAATTCCAATAAATCATGAGGAAACAAACACGCTTCAACTCACATCAAACAGGGTCAGTTTCTGCACCTGGTCCATGATCAGTGACTTGAGTGGGGAAATCACAACAGTGACTCCTGGGGTCAGACAGGATGGCAGCTGATAACACAGACTCTTTCCTCCACCTGAAACAGACAGAACACAGATTTCTGCAAAGAAGCACAAGCTAAACAGCCACAATAAAGGAACTACCGCACACTGGGTATTGTATTTTCTTTAATGCTTCCCCATGTGATACTAACTGAAGTACAGGATCTGCATTCCTCGACAATTACCACTAAAAGCAGCTGTTACCTCGCTGTTTGCCCCTTTCCTTGTTTATAAAATAGTACAGGCTCTTCAGCCCACATTGCCGTGCCAACCGTTAAGCCACTCTAAGATCAATCTAACCCTTCCCCCCTCCAAAACCCTCCATTTATCTCTCATCTAGGTGCCTATCTTTATGTCACTAATATATCTGCCTCTATCACCACCATTGGCAGCGTGTTCCATACCTCCCTGTCTGTGCAAAAGAATCAAACCCTGACATTCCCTCCATACTTTCCTCCAAATACCGTAAAGTTATGCCCCTTTTCATGAAAAGAAAAAGAAAATTAACTAGCATTTATATCTTTTGAAATCAGTAATTGTAGGCAAAACAGCACATGCAAAATACTGGATGAACTCAGCAGGTCAGGCTGCATCTATGGAATTGAATAGATAGTCAACATTTCAGCCAAGACCCTTCTTCAGGACTGAGAAGGTAGGGGGAAGATGCCAGCATTTTGTGTGTGCTGTTTTGGATTTCCAGCATTTATAGACCTTCTCCTTTTTATTGTAAGCAAAATGTACTAATCGTGTATTTATATAGGTTAACAAAGATGAGGTATAGGGTCCAATTCTAACAAATCAATTACCACAGCTGGCGACCCCCGCGGATTGATATCCTTGTATGACACACCCTCCAATCACTCCAAAAGAAGAACTGTATTTGATCCTTTAGTAATAACAAGCAAAACAACACTGAAGCGATTAAACTTATGAAACTAAGACCTGTGATACTGAACATACTTAAATGGACTTAACCAAATTTAAGCATAACTCAGCAGTCAATAAATGAAATGACATCCGTCAGTCCCCAGTGTTAAACCACCCAGAACAAAGCACAAATATGTAACTTATTCCCCGTGCTTTTGCCATGCCCCCACTCACGTAACTAGTTACAATATATATATAATAAACACGCAACACAGAATACAATGCAGATAGAAAACGTTTGCATGGCTCCTACTTGGAGAGTATCAAACTAGGTGGCACAATAGAGTATCTGTAAGCATAAAACTATAACAGTGCATCTGACCCGGGTTCAATTACCACCGCTATCTGTAAGGAGTTTGTACATTCTCCCCATAACCGCGTGATTTCCTCCGGGTGCTCCGATTCCCTCCCACATTCAAAAGAAGTATGGGTTAGTAGGCTAATAGGTCACATGGATGGTGCAGGCTCATTGGCCTGTTATCGTGCTGTATATCTAAATAAAAAGCTGTCACGAAGTGAGCTATTTGAGGTGTTTGCTTGAGCTACCTCAGCAACATACCAGTGGGCATCAGAACAAAGCAATCTTCATTCAGCAGCGCTGCATTAATTGCTTCCAGCTGGTTGGTTCGGAAATGGTGCAGCCCAAACTTCTTGTGGAAAATCCGCATCATCTCTTTGGAGTGTGGAAAGTGGTGGCCTCGGAAACGTTCCAGAGCTGGGTCTTTGGAGAGCCACTGCTCACTGGAAGACCCTAATGGAAAAAAGTAAACTCAATGTCAGTATTTATTCTAAAGAGGCACCTTGCTGTCACTCACTCACTCTCTCTCTCTCTCACACACACACTCACACACCTCCTCTCTGATCTTGAAGCTCTGCAGCTTAGAAAATAATGAATAGGATAGGAACAAACTGCAGGAGGCTATTGCCAAATTGGCAAAATCAGCAAATGATTCAGCAAATACAATTTAACATGGGTAATGTAGGAGGCAGTAGAGTGGCATAGTGGTTAAGATCACTGATCTGGGTTCAATTCCTTCCACTGTCTGTAAGGAGTTTGTACGTTCATTCCAAATTCCAAAGGTGTATAGGTTAGGAGTTGTAAGGTTACGGGCATGCATATTGGCACCAGAAGCATGGAAACACTTGTGGGCTGCTCCCAGCACATCCTCAGATTGTGTTGTTTGTTGACTCAAAATGATGCTTTTCACTGTTTGCTTTGACATACATATGACAAATCTAATGTTTAAGTATATGTAAAACTACACATTGGGACAAAGAATCTAACTTGGAATTTTTCAGCTGGTGAAGAAATAAAGGGACATGGAATGAACATAAATCATTAAACTTTCTAGAGCAAATTGTTCGTGCTGTTATAAAACCACATGGGAAAATCTCAGACAATGAAATAGAAAACTGGACCACTGTACGCCATTCAGACCACCTTAGGAAATTATGTCAAAGCTCTGGAAAGTGTACAGTGGTTGTAACTTGGGAAGAGTTTGGTGATTTAAAAAAAATACAAAGAAAATTGATATGTATCAAAAAAATACAAAGAAAATCCTAAAGATTTGGATGAAATAAAGGAGATACTGTTTCCTTTGTGGCCAGAGTTCATAAAGGTGCAGTTACAGAGGAATGGAGAAATATCTCTTCAACAAGGGGCTGCAGACCTGAAACTCAACATATAGAAACATAGAACAGTACTGGACAGCACAGGTCCTTCACCTCACAATGCTGTGCTGATTACTGGAGGTTTTTACTCCAAAATACAATGTAATGCATTCCTCCTGCATAGACCTCCATTTTCCTAGCATCCACATGCCTATCTAAGAGATTCATAAATGCCCCTAATGTACCCTCCTCAACCACCACCCTGGCAGGGTGTTCCATGCACTCACCACTTTGAGTACTTTTCTCCAATCACCCTAAAATTATGCTCTTCCGTATCAGCCATTTCTACATGGTTAAAAAGTCTGACTGCCTATTCGAAGTATGCCTCTTATCATCTTATACACTTCCATCAAATCACCTCTCATCCTCCTTTACTCCAGAGAAAAACCTTAGCTCATTCAGTCTATCCTCATAAGGCATACTTTCCAATCCAGGCAGCATCCGGATACATCACTTCTGCACCCTCTCTAAAGCTTCCAATACCTGAAAATGTTATAAGATCAAATTAAAAGGAACACTCAAAACACAATTTGATACACATTTGAAGAGTCAGCTTTGCAGATAAAAAGATGAGGTTTGATGTGAAATTGGAAAGCTCTTTGAAAGAACCTGCATAAGCACAATAGGTCAAATTGACTCCTCCTGTGTAGCAACGTAGAATGATTTGACAGTACTACAGAGATCTATTGAAAAAGTACTATATGAAGGTCAAGTAATGAAGTTGAAGAGTGATTTCACTTGTTTGCCTAATGCCATACTGCTTGTCTTTGACACTCCCTCAAAGAATATCACAATACCTAGAGAAAAGAACACTTTAAAATTATAAATTACAGCAGGCTTTTTTTTTTACAGAATCAGAGACGGCTTTACTTTCAAAGTAATTTGAAGCTTAAATCCATAAATATCAGATGACAATTCCACTCTCACGTGTTGCAGTCATGCCACACTCCCGTCGACATCTCATTTTCTGACAGGAGTCACTGGCTGCCCACTACTCTCTCCAGCACTTTCCTCTTGCCCCTCACTCTGAGGCGGCACGGTAGCATTGTGGTTAGCACAACAAACGGGGTTCGATTCCTGCCACTGTCTGTAAGGAGTTTGTATGTTCTCCCCATGACATCCTCCAATTTCCTCCCACATTCCAAAGACATACGGGTTACCAGGTTAATTGGTCACGTGGGTATAATTGAACTGTGCACTCCTTGGGCTGGAAATGCCTGTTCCTGTGCTGTATCTCTGAATAAATAAGACAATCCAGTGCTGGACACTGGAGAGAGGTCCTTGGTCCAGTGATGCCCAAAGATCCTCTAAGCCCAGCTGAGGTTATGCTTAGTCAGTTATGGGCATGCTACATCGGCGCCAAAAGCAGGACAACATTTGCGGGCTGCTCCCAGCATATCCCGGCCTGTGTTGGTTGTTGACGAAAAATGACATATGTCACTGGATGTCTCAATATTAATGTACCAAATAAAGCTAATCTTAATCTTCTCATGTTCTACACAATTCAAATCAATACACCGAACCTGGAATCTCTGAGGGCCATTCCAGTTAAATATCAATTCAACAGCTGGTTGGTTTCATAGGCAAAGGCACCAACTGGTAAACCACAGAGTGAGGGTCAGAAGCGGAAATGGTGAGCAGTGTCAGGTTCCTGGGCATCAGCATCTCTGAGGATCAATCCTGGGCCCAACACGTTGATGCAATTACAAAGAAGATGCAACAGCAGCTACATCTCATTAAGAGTTTGAGGAGAATTTGTATGTCACCAAAGACATTCACAAATTTCTACAGATGTACTGTGGAGAGCATTTTAACTGGTTGCATCAACGCTTGGTATGGAGGGCCACGACACAGGATCAGAATAAGCTGCAGGAGGTTGTAAACTCAGCCAGCTCCATCATGGGCACTGGCCTCCCCAGCATCTAGGACACCTTCAAAGGGCAATGCCTCAAAAAGGTGACATCCATAATCACCCAGGACATGCCCTCTTCTCTTTCCTCCCATCGAGGAGGCGGTTTTCTGAAAGGACAGTGAACCCATGAACACTACTTTTCCCCCTCTCTTATTGCACTGCTTATTTAATTTTCTTTTTTTTAATATATTCTTATTGCAATTTATAGTGCTTTATTATTATGTATTGCTATGTACTGCCACTGCAAAACAACAAATTTCATGACATGTGCCAGGGATATTAAACCTGATTATGATTCTGAAAGGAATGAAAAATTCCACTTCACTCTTTGGACTGCAGAGAAAGCTGTTGCAGTTTACTCACTGCAATTGGTGGCAAAGCCTGGCAGGGCATTGGAAAAAGACAGGTCAAATTTTGGAATCCTCAAATATTAATCTCAAAAGGATAAGGTATGGCAGCATTGTAGTTATTTAATTGTAAATGTAAAGACAACTCAAATCCAAATATGGCAATTTCAAGATTGAAGTACAGTTTAAAACAAACTACTGGCAAAAGGATATTCTGTAAGAAGATGATTGAGTGAGCTCGGGCTGGCGGTTGAAAATGGAGGGCTATGTAGGAGGGAATGGTTAGACTGATCTTAGAGTAGGTTAAAGGGGGTGGCACAACATGACGGGCCAAAGGGCCTGTACCATGCTGTGATATTCTATGTGTAACATTCCCCTATCTTTGCCCATGCTGGTCTGTACTTAATACCAAACAGCAAATGGATTTGATGTTCAGTTGTACCAGATCCGTAATATAATTTTAATCAGGATAGCCAAAGACAGGAAACAGATTATCACCAACGCTGAAAGCAAGTTTAAGTATGGTCACTATGCAAAGCTCTGCATCAGCTGCAGTGGCAACTGGACAAGGTAGCAAATGTCTGCTGGTACCAATGGATCTCTGCTCAACATGAACGAACTCTGATTAAAAAGAGAGATAATTGGGAAGATGCAAATCCTCAGCTTAACTCCACCGGCTGCGAAAGGAGAGCTGGTCATGGGGCCATCAACCCCAAGACATAAAACCCCAGAGCTATAGTAACACTGACAGAAGCACCAAACACCTCGTTTCTGGAAGAGGAAGATCTTCACCTAGAAGACATATGAAGTCATGAGGTGAATTTGGAAGGCGCAGGGCAAATCAACCTTCAATCAGCCCAGGACAGGGGACCTCTGGCGAGCTGCTGACAGCAACCTATGCTCCAGTAGGGGTGATGTGCTTAAGGAGATCCCAAACTTAGTTAAAGTATTCAAAGATTAAAGATCAGCTTTATTTGTCACATATGAACATCAAAACATACAGTGAAATGTGTTGTTTGCATCAATGGCCAACACAGTCTGAGGATGTGCTGGGTAGCCCTCCCAACCATTGACCACATCTACATGAAACGCTGTCATAGGAAAGCAGCAACTATCCGAGATCCCCATCACCCAGGTCATGCTCTCTTTTCGCTGCTGCCATTAAATAGAAGGTACAAGAGCCCCAGGACTGGCACCATTAGGTTCAAGAACAGTTATACCCCTCAACTATCAGGCTCTTGAATGGAAGGAGATAACCAGTCACTTGCCCCATGATTGAAATGTTCCCAATTATCTTACTTTAAGGACTTTTTATCTCATGTTCGTGTTATTTATTGCTATTTATTTATATTTGCATTTGCAGTTTGTTGTCTTCTGCACTCTGGTTGATCTTTCATTGATTCTGTTATCTATCCTATAGATTTGCTGAGTATACCCACAGAAAAATGAATCTCACGGTTGTATATGGTGACACACATGTACTTTGATAGTAGATTTTACTTTGAGCTTTGAGTATCATCACACTTCAAGCGTCAACATAACATGGCCACAACTAACCGCACGCCTTTGTGGAACGTGGGAGGAAATCGGAGCCATCAGAGGAAACCCACACAGTCACGGGGAGAACGTACAAACTCCTTACAGACAGCAGCAGGAATTGAACCCCGATCAGTGATCATTTGCACTGTTAAAGCACTGCGCTAACCGTACAGGTCATGGATTCTATTAAGCACAGCAAGTTCACTGATTACCTGTGGGGCATGGTGTGGTTTGAGATTTGACATCAACATCTTGTGGCAGGATTCTCTTCTCCCAGGACTTTTTGGACCCTCCTTCCCGGATGGGGAGAACATGGGATGTAACACTGGATGTAGGACCACTTGCTGAATGCACAAAACACTCGGTTTCTTCTTCATCTAAGTCATCTATGTCGAAGTTATCAATATCAAAGCCATCATCCAGTACCGGCTCCCCCTCAGTGCTGCGATCCTTGCTTTGTATGCTGGGTAGCCTCTGATTACGAGAAGTAACCCTGCTTTCAGTAGAGACTGGTGGCCATCCATCTGCCTCCCTTCTGACATCTCCATTAGTGGATCTGTTCAAGACATGAGCAGAAGGAGAATACTTGTACTGGCTGGTAGTCGAGGAGGATGTTTCACTCCTCCCTACTGAAAAATCAAGCTTGCTTCTTTGGAAACGCTGCATGCTGCCAATGACAGGAGTCGAGTGCACACTTGTAGTGCCAGTTTGTGACGAAGTTTCATCCAGTGCAAAGAAATCTGCTTCACTAAGAAAGTTATCCGCTGGCAGGGTCGAGTTGTTTGGGCAAGATTTCCTAAATGTAAATGTTTTTGGAGAACACCGTCCCTGGTTTGAATAGATGTGAACAGGAGGAACTGAGTTGATAGAGTTATCATTTCTTAAAGAGTTCTGTACCGGCCAGGAAGCAACCTTCACAATATCTTTGTTTGGTAATTTCTGTGTTTCGTTCTGATCAGCCAATAGCTTCTTCCTGGAAAGATAATAACAATTCTTAGTTAGTCAATGATATACAATGAAGTGAAGTGCCCTTACTTTGATGGGGCTGGGGGGAAGGGGGAAACAGTTCAGGTGACATCTACTCTGTGCAATGAGACTCTATGCAGAGCCCCTTTATACAACTAAAGCAAACTCCAGTCTCTGAGGCCACAGCCCCCACTCACCCGCCCACCCCAAACTGGTAGCCTTGTTACTTTTGAATTTCCTTCCTGAGCATGTATAGCATTCAGCATATTTAATCTGAAGATACAAGAGACAATGGATGCGGGGATCTGGAGCAAAAAAAAACAAAGTAAGTCTATTATCAAAGTATGCATATGTCACCGTATACTAGCATTTTTGCTGCAATTAAAGGAAAATAAAAAAAACAGAATCTGTGAAAACTATACATTAACAAAGAACCAATGTGCAAAAGTCTAATTCTGCTTAGAACATGAATTGTAGAGTCGGTGAAATTGTAGAGTTGTGAAATCAGTTCAAAGGTTCATTTTATTATCAAAGTAAATACAAACCTGAGAACTGTCTCTTCTCCAGATAGCCATAGAATACAGAAAATCACACAAGTAGATGAAAGAAAAACATCAATTCCCCCTCCCCCCATCCCCGCTAACAAAAACTAAAAAATACAATTAAGTGTAGTGGTGAATGAAGTTATCCACACTGAATCAGGAGCCTGATGGTTGAAGGGTAATGACTGTTCCTGAATCTGGTAGTGTAGGCCTGAAAGTTCCTTTACCTCCTGTCCAATGTTAACAGTGAGAAAAAGCATGGTCTGGGTGGTAGGAGGTCCTGCATGATGGGCGCTTCTTTCTTGTGACAGGACTTCTGGAGGAACTCTGCGTGTCAGGCAGCACCTATGGAGTCAATGGCTGAAGGGGAGATGGCTAACAAGATGTTGTGAGGTGCAAGGGTGAAGCAGGAGCTGACAGGCAATTGGTGGAATCAGATGGGGAAAGGGATGATGGGTAAGTTTTGAAGTTAAACCATTACTGAAATGCAGGTGTAGAAATTGCAGTAAGACAAAAGGTTAAAACAAGAATAGCTTGGGATAGTTGTAGTCAATTAAGACCTTTGCAGTGAGACTGCCGGAGACACTTCTTCATACTATAGAAAGATAGACTGGGATGACCATGGCAATGTGTACTTAAGCCAAATGAGTGAGGT
Source organism: Mobula birostris (assembly GCF_030028105.1). NCBI lineage: Eukaryota > Metazoa > Chordata > Chondrichthyes > Myliobatiformes > Myliobatidae > Mobula > Mobula birostris. Next base: position 3,274,706 of record NC_092383.1, on the reverse strand, counting down.
CTCTGTGGTGAGACTTTTCCAGAAAGGTCGCCCTCAAACAAACTGTCCCTTTACACAATAAAAGACAAGATAACAGAAGGATGTGAAACATACCCCAGGCTCCATTGTCTTTACTAACTTCAAAATATCATCAGCTGTCTACTTGAAGTCTTGATCGTCTTTAACACCTCTATTATGAATGGCAATTGACCTTGCGAGTAAGGAACTCAAACATATACAATTACATGATCAACATCTTAACTGATAAGCCAATTCTGTATAAAAATAGCAGTTTTCTTTGGAATGAGATTCGAACATGAGGATTATCTGAATCAGAAGCAGGAGTACTAGCCATTTGGATTCTCTTTCACTTCCGCTGCCAATCTCAGCTCATGCTTTTGCTTCCCCACCCCCACCACTCCCCCCCCCCCTCTTTTTCACTTTCACTTCTAACTTTGAAATTTCTGTAATCAGCCTGTTTCTGATCTCTGAAACTCATAAAGCTGCTGATGCCGGAAGGCTAAAATTAAACCAAAAAAAATGTTGGAAACACTCCAACGCGTTGGCAGCATGCCAATGATCATCTTCCTGAGAAATTAACCCAGATTCTCTTTGCAGATGCTATTTAATTCTCACATATCTGTCATCTGTCACTGGTTGTATTTTAATTTCCTTACTGTTTTTCCTCATGGAATCTCAGACTAGATGACCAAATCTTCGGACAAAAAATGAAAGATTTGCTTTATTTGTCACATGTACATCGAAACAGAGTGAAATGCGTTGCTTGCTTCAAATCAAATCAGCGAGGATTGTGTTGGAGGCATCCCACAGGTGTCACCACACTTCCTGCAACAACACAGCATGGCCACAACTCTCTAACCCTAACGCGCACATCTTTGGACTGTGGGAGGAAACCACAGCACCCAAAGGAAACCCACGCGTTCACAAGAGAAGGTACAAACTCGTTACAGTGGCAGTGGGAATCAAACCCTGATCTTACAACTAAGCACTGTAATAGTGTTACACTAACCACTATACTACTGTGCTGTCCCTACACTACCGCAAGGAAACAGAGGAGTTAAGATATAAAAAAAATTGGAGGGGCAAAGGTGTGAGTGATAGAAAAAAAGATCAATTGAAGTAGTAGAGGGAACTCAGAAGGCTGCAGGAATTTATGGAGAAAGAGAGGTAATAAGGCCATGGAGGGAGGTGAACACAGTGTAACTGACCAACGTTAGTTAATAAGTATCGGAGAGGAGAGTGAACAGGGAATAAATGAGCAATAGTTCTGATTGATGGAAAGAGAGCCAGAGGTGTTTTGGAATGTTCAGTGGTGCAAGTACAGAGGAATGGATCTTGAACTTGAATAGATGGAATCAGCACTTACCGGAGTGCTCTCTGCTGAAGCAGCTGACTGGCACAAGACAAAACCTGCAGTTCACTCACAGGGATCTGGTCAACCAAGGTACAGATATCTTCCATCACTTGGATCAGTTGCTTGCTGTACCCCATTGAACTACCTGTAAAATGGACAAAGTCAGCATCTCTTTATAGACAACTTCACAGTTTACATGTTTAGATATACACCTAATGCACCCAAATCACTAGCCTCTCTAACTTTCTACGCAAGTCTGGAGAACGCCTACAACACAATAATTAATCCCACAAGAGGTCACCATGCAAACATCATTTATAGGAGGATGCATTTCTAGAAACTCTATTTTGCATGTTTATCAAAAAGTACAACATCATTCATTCTTCAGTTAATATCTTTAAAATGAATTGCCTTTTTTCCAGTGTCAGCAATGACTTGGCATATAACTTGGAATCATACAAAATGTCTAGACCCTACTCCAGAACACTAAGTATAAAAATCCTGGCTGATACTATCAGTGAAGCCCCTTGGCAGTGCTGCACTATCAGAGATGCTGTCTTTCAGGAGATATTTTGGACAGTCAAACCAGGACCAGACTTGTACAGTGAATGGCTGGGTGCTAATGAGTGTTGTAGAACACAGGGACTGGATGTACAGTGCACAGTGAAGGCGACATTTAGCATGTTGGCTTTCATCCAGTTTAGGAGTAGGGGCGTTATGTTAACTTGATGAGGCTCCAGTTTGAGGCCATTGCTAAATCTTTTAGTTATTGGTTTCTATTCCCAATGCAGTTTTATTCTTCGTTTGCCATTAATGAATAAACAAAAACAAAAGCAGATCATTCAGGCACATTAATTCCAGGGCTAACGTTCCTCACAATCCGTGGAGAGCATTCTAATTGGTTGCATTACTGTCTGGTTTGTCCCTTCCATACTACACAGAATCAGAAAAGGCTGCAGAAAGTTGTAAATTCAGCCAGCTCCATTATGGGCACAAGCCTCAACAGTATCAAGGAACCTTCAAAAGGTGATCCCATCGTTAATGACTCCCATCATCCAGGACATGCCCTCTTCTCATTGCTACCATCAGTGTGGAGGTAAAGGAGCCTGAAGACACACATTCAACGTTTTAGAACAGCTTCTTCCCCTATGCCATCAGATTTCTGAATGGACCATGAAATTATAAACACCCAGTTGGAAGTTTTCATGTTTTATTGTTTTACAACATTGAATCACAGTGGATTTAATATGGCTTTTTGACACAGAGCAACAGAAAAGACTCTTTAATGTCAAAGTGAAAACAAATTTCTACAAATTGGTCTAAATTTGCAGAAATTGATTGCATAATTACTCACTCCTTCAGTCAGTATTTGGTAGAGCACCTTTGGTAGCAATTACAGTCTTGAGTCTGTATGGGCAGGTCTCTATCAGCTTTGCACATTTGAACACTGCAATTTTCTCCCATCCTTCTTTACAAAACTGCTCAAGCTCTGTCAGATTGCATGGTGATTGTGAGCGAACAGCCCCTTAAGTCCAGCCACAAATTCTCATTTGAATTGAGGTCTGGACTCTGACTTGGCCACTCCAGGGAAAATAACTTTGTTGTGTTTTTAAGCCATTCCTGTGTAGCTTTGGCTTTACGCTTGGGGTCATTGTCTTGCTAGAAAACAAATCTTCTCCCAAGTACAGTTTCTTGCAGACTGCATCAGATTTTCCTCCAGGATCTCCCTGTATTTTGCTGCATTCATTTTATCCTCTACCTTCACAAGCCTTCCAGGGCCTGCTGCAGTGAAGCATCCCCACAGCATGATGCAGCCACCACCATGCTTCACGGTAGGGATGGTGTGTTTTTGATGATGTATGGTGTTTGGCTTACACCAAACATAGCGTTCAGTCTAATGGCCAAAAAGCTCAATTTTGTTTTAATCAGACAATAGAACCTTATTCCAGCTGATTTCAGAGTTTCTCACATGCCTTCTGGCAAACTCTAGCCAAAGTTTCATGTGAGTTTTTTTTCAACAGTGACTTCCTCTTTGTCACTCTCCCATAAAGCTACGGGCAACAGTTGTTGTATGTGCAGTCTCTCCCATCTCAGCCACTGAAGCTTGTAACTCCTCCAGAGTTGTCAAAGGTCTCCCTAACTAGTCCCTTTCTTGCATGGTCACCCAGTTTTTGAGGGCAGCCTGCTCTAGGCAAATATACTGCTGTGCTACATTCTTTACAATTCATGATGCATTCTTAACCATACTCCAAAGGATATCCAGTGACTTGGAAATTTTCTTGTATCCAGCTCCTGACATGCTTTTCAATAAACTTTTCGTGGAGTTGCTTGGAGCGTTTTTTGCCTTCATGGTGTAGTTTTTGGCAGGATACTGGCTCACCAGCAGTTGTACCACCTTCGTCTTCTGACTTTTAATGGCTGTTGGCAGCCCGACATAAAGGTGCATTGCCATCACCGACTGGAGTGTGGTATACAGAATTGGGAAATAAAACCCTTACTTGTTCTTTATCAAATGAAAACTAAGTTACCCCAAAAAAACCCTATAGATTGTAAATAATGAAAGATAATATTGTGAATTAAAGTCACTTTCATAACTTACAAGTTTTTAAATGAAAACCTGGAAACCATCAACCCCTAAAGATAGTAGTAAAGCCTGCATTTGATTTCTTTCAACCTTGTATGTTTCACATTGCAATAGAATGTGTTTAACTGTTTCATAATGATGAAACCTACACAGTCCAGAGTGATGTTTTCCAACACGATTCAAGGAATAATTAAGCATAGTATGCCTAATACTAAGTCAAGTCAATATAATTCTTTCCCTTCTTGTTTTACCCCCTTCTCCCATCAATCCAACAGATTTATGTATTCTTATAAATGTGTGTCCCCTAATGCCCATTATCCAACAAAGTCTCAGGCATATCAGAATCTATTTCATTAAATAACGTAACGTAAAATCAACTAAAGTCATTGAAAAAAACAAGGAGGGGTTACTGAGAAAGTTACAGTGGGACATATTGCATAATCTAGCAAACCCATATTCCTAGCATGATAAGAACCCAGCCACCCAAAACTAAAAACGTTCTTCTTGTGATCCTCCAAAATGTCTTCCAATACACTTTTAACAGGGTAATCATTTCTCTGCCCCCTCAAATTAATCCAGTATGTTAACAGCAACTTCAGCCTCCACAACTGTAAAGGTCCCATATCAACCAGTAAAGCGAAAAAGGAGACAACCTTACTGCACCACAGCACGGTCTGAAAACCTGTGCTTGCATCACATCCAAACATTTTATATTTGAAGATGAAGCTGATCCATAAGCCACACAGCCATAATCAAGTACAGAGTTAATTAAACAAATATAAATGGTCAACAGAGATTTTCGTGTAGAACCCCAAGAATACCCATATAGACACCCAAGGATATTTAATGCTCCTTTACATTTATCAATATTTAGTAGTTGGACCTTCCAGATACAGGTGTATTTTTACTACTGATTGTACTCTGGCGATCTCCATTTAACTGATTGTGACTTCTAAAACCAATTGGTGTGTCATATTAAAGGGAGTGAATACCTATACAATCAATTATTTTGTGTTTTATATTTGTAATTAATTTCAAAATCTTTGTAGAGATCTGTTCTCACTTTGACACGAGACTCTTTTTCTGTTGATCAGTGTCAAAAAAGCCAAATTAAATCCACTGTGATTCAATGTTGTAAAACAATAAAACATGAAAACTTCTGGGTGGTGGGGTGAAAGAGGTGAATACTTTTTATAGGCACTGTATATGCAATGCCCTGATTAAGATTTTTACTGCTATGCACACTCCAAGTAGATGATTTTACGCAGTACATGATCTGTTATTTTCTGCCAATCAACAGTTGTGTATGGGCAATATTTACACAGCACAAGCTCAAATAGAGGTTTCTTTAATTGGAACATTATGAAGTTCCTGCTCGGTTGAACCCTAAATCATATTGACCCTAGATGGATATCGTTTATGAAAGGTGGCCTTCTCACCACTTAGTCCCGTGGCTGTTAGTGGGGCCAGCAATGAGACAAGTTTCCACATGAGCCTGATGGCAAACAGCCTGTTCCTCTGTTCCACATTCTCATCATTCTTCAACAGCAGAGGAGCAGTTTCAGTTGAACTCTTGTTGGATTTATTAGCAGCAGCCACTTTCAGTCATACATTGCAGTCAAGACCTGGCGCAGCCTCACTCACAAAGGAAAAAGAATATGCACATTTAATCTAGTCTGTTATAAATCCTGATAAGAATATAAGATACAGGAGTCTGCTCCATCATTTGATCATGGCTGATTTACTATCCCCCCTCAACCCCATTCTCCTGCCTTCTCCCCATCACCTTTGACACCCTTACTAATGAAAAACCTATCAACCTCCGCTTTAAATATACTAATGACTTGGCCTTCACAGCCGTCTGTGGCAATGAACTCCACAGATTCACCACCATCTCGCTAAAGAAATTCCTCATCTCTGTTCTAAAAGGACATCCCTCTATTCTAGACTCTGGTCCTAGACTCCTCCACTGTAGGAAACATTCTCCCTACACCCACTCTATCTAGGTCTTTCAATATTTGATAATTTCAATGAGTTGCCCATCATTTTCTAAACTCCAGTGAGTACAGGGCCAGGGTTAACACTTCTTCTCATTCTCGTGAACCTTCTCCAATCCTTTCTTGGATAAGGCGCGCAGAATTGCTCAAGGTACTACAAGTGCATTCTGACCAATGCCTTATAAAGACTCAGCATTTCATCCTTACTTTTATATTATAGTGTTCCTGAATTGAATATCCAGATTCACAATGGAAAAGTCTGAGTTAACAGGTTACTGCTCCAGTAACCGGATCAATTAAATACATACACCTAATTGAGGCATGTAGCAGATATATGTCAATACTTAATACATTTGAAATTTAGATTTATTATTGAAAACATGACCACAATTTGAAAAGACTTATTCCCTTAGTAAAAACTATGATGGAAGAAATCAATCTTTCTTTTCACTGATTCTATCATTGTTATTATTCTATTGTGGATATATTCAGTATAGCTGCAAGAAAATGAATTTCCGGGTTATATATGCTGACATGCATGTACTTTGATAATACGTTTACTTTGAACTTTGAATATCAATGAACAACAACAGGATAAAACTCTTACCTTTATCCACTCTACTGTTGGATGATCCGTTGGTATGATCCTCATCTTGTGGTTGTGGATCTGTTGACGAAACAAATTGCTCTCGAGAACGCATAGTTTCTGCTGAATCACTGTGGACAGAGATTATTTCAGTGAAAGGTTCTATTCAAAGATAAAATCCCTCAGGAACTGCTGCATATACTGACTTGACCAAGCACTGAACTGCCTTTCATGGTAGCACTCTCACCACTAAATGGCAGAGTTGTGGGTTCAAGCCCCACTCCAGAAAACAAATACATTGTTCATATTGATTGTCCAGGGCAGAATGAGATCGACATTCAGCAGAGATGAACCTCCTGGACCTAATAAAGTGTATGATTATGGTCTTTTGCTGCTGCAGCCCATCCACTTCAAGGTCCAATGTATTGTGTGTTTAGAGATGCTCTTCTGCACACCACTGTTGTTAACGCATGGTTATTTGAGTTACAGTTACCTTCCTGTCATCTTGAATCAGTCTGATATTCTCCTCTGACCTCTCTCACTAACAAAGTGTATTTGCCCACAAACGGCTGTTCACTGGATGTTTTTTGTTTGTCACATCTTTCTCAGCCCTCTCTAGAGGCTGTTCTGTGTTAAAATCTTAGGAAATCAGCAGTTTCTGAGATATTCAAACCACCCTGTCTGGCACCAACAGTCATTCCACAGTCAAATTTTTCCATTCTAATGTTTGGTTTGAACAACAACCGAATCTCCTGACCATGTCTGCATCTTTTTACACACTGAGTTGCTGCCACATGATTGGCTGATTAGATATTTTATTGATTGATAATTTATTTATGGTAATATTACTTTTTGTGTTGTGTGAGTTATATTTACTATGTTGTGCACTTTTGTCCAGAGGAACGTTGTTTTGCTTAGCAGCATACATATATACAGTTGAATGATAATGGACTTGAACTTACTCCTTTTTCAGATTGGTTCACAGGTGCATTAGATAGAAAATTAATAAAAACATATTTGCAACAGTTTATGATTCAAGTGGAAGGGTCACACAAAGCTTGCGCTTACAAAAAACTAATAGCAGAGCATCAAGAAACTTGTGGAAGAGAGCAGTAAAGTGTGAATTGTCACAAGTGAGTTCAATTAAACTTGCTTGTTTACAACCAAATCCTGGCCTATTAAAATTTTACCTACTGTTACTCAAGATACTCCCAGAGAAAGTGATGGTATTAAATACTCCCCTCACAATCCACACTGAAAAATAGAATTGATTGTGCAGGCAAACCTGAGACATTTGAAGAAGGATGGCAAAGACATCTGATCACTTTCGGGGGATGGTGGAATAAAATCAACTTCACAGTCTTCGTTCTGTGTTTGATCCTGGTTGCTGCTCTCTGAGTGGATGGCATTAAGTTGTGGCTGGCTGCTTAGAAGGATGTCAGCATCTGTAAGGTCAACTACATAAATCACAGAAAGTTAGCAAGCAGGTAAAGCCAAGTGATTAGGAAGATGAATGGCCTTACTGCAAGAGGGTTGGAATAGATTGTAAAGGGCTTTAAGTTCACACCTGGAGAACTGCGTACAATTCTGGGCAGCACAGTAACATAGCAGTTAACATAACACTTGACAGCACCAGTGATGAGGGTTCAATTCCTGCCGTTGTCCTTAAGGAGACTGTACATTCTCCCTGTGACATTCATATTAGCCATTATCACTGGGAAAAGTCTCTGGCTGTCCACTCAATCTATGCCTCTTATCTTATACATCTCTATCAAGTCACCTCTCATCCTCCTTCATTCTAAAGAGAAAAGCCCGAGCTCAGTCAACCTATCCTCATAAGACATGCTCTCTAGTCCAGGCATCATCTTGGTGAATGTCCTCTGAAGTCTCCCTAAAGCTTCCACATCCTTCCGACAATAAGGTGACCAGTGACCAGAATTGAACACAATATTCCAAGTGTGGTCTAACCAGAATTGTAGCGGCTAAATCTAATCCAAAATCAAAATGCACAACACAGGATACAAGGGTTTTATAGGGCTACATTACCCTATGGCTCTTGAACTCAATCTCTTGTCTAATGAAGACAACATACCCTTAAGGTTAACTTCCAGGCTGAGTCAGTGGTGAAGAAGGCGAATGCAATGTTGGCATTCATTTCTAGAGGAATAGAGTATAACAGCAGGGATGGGATGTTGAGGCTGTATAAGGCGCTGGTGAGACCTCACTTGGAGTACTGTGGGCAGTTTTGGGCTCCTTATTTTAGAAGGGATGTGCTGATGTTGGAGAGGGTTCAGAGACGATTCACTAGAATGATTCCGGGAATGAGAGGGTTAACATATGAGGAATGTTTGTCCATTCTTGGACTGTATCCCTTGGAGTTCAGAAGAATGAGGGGGGGCCTCATAGAAACACTTTGAATATTGAAAGGCATGGACAGAGTGGATGTGGCAAAATTGTTTCCCATGGTGGGTGAGTCTAGTACGAGAGGGCATGACTTAAGGATTGAAGGGCACCCATTCAGAACAGAAATGCGAAGAAATTTGTTTAGTCAGAGGATGGTGAATCTATGGAATTTGTTGCCACGGGCGGCAGTGGAGGCCAAGTCATTGGGTGTATTTAAGGCAGAGATTGATAGGTATCTGAGTAACCAGGGCATCAAAGGTTATGGTGAGAAGGCGGGGGAGTGGGTCTAAATGAGAGAATGGATCAGCTCATGATAAAGTGGCGGAGCAGACTCGATGGGCCGAATGGCCGACTTCTGCTCCTTTGTCTTATGGTCTTATACCATACTTCTTCTTAACAACCCTATCAACTTGTGCAGATTTGATGGATCTGTGGACGTGGACCCCAAGATCCTTCTGTTCCTCCACACTGTTGAGAACCCTGTCATTAACCCTGAATTGTGTGAGGAATGTCAGGAAGAGGAGTCAGTAGAACATGTAGTTCTGAGTTGCAGGAAGTATGGGATACAGAGAGAGGTGATGAGAATTAATCTCAGGGAATTGGGGGTGCAGGAATTCACATTAAAAGGGTTGCTGGGCATGGGTGAGAGAGCACAGGTCAGGGTATTTTTAGCTTTCTTAAGGGGTACAGGTCTTTTTTTTATATAGGATATGATGGATAAGCAGGAATAGGGTACTAGGATGGCCAAAGATTGGAGGATAAGTGTAGGTTAGGGTATGTGTCAGCATGTGATTGGGTGAAGGGATTTAGAATGTAAGTCTATTGCACACTCTGGAGCAGAAGGTGGTGGTAATGCACCATTAAGCTGGGTGCCAACCACTGTAAAACAAGACGGAAAGGAGAGACCCCTGAACTCTGCCTTGAAGAGCGTGATCTGGGATCAGTCATGATGGAATTGCGGAGCAGACTCGATGGGCTGAATGGCCTACTTTGCTGCAGTGTTTTATGGAACTTCCACAATGAATTACTTCACAATTTTCCAGATTGAACTCTATCTGCAAATCCTCAGCTGTCCATCCTGTCAATGTTCCAATGTTACCCATGACAACCTTCTACACTATCCACAACACCACCAACCCTCATGTCATCTGCAAATTTACTAACCCACCCCTCCATTTCCTCATCCAAGTCATTTATGAAAATCACAACGAGCAGAAGCGCCGGAACAGATCCCTGCTGAACACCACAGACCTTCAGGCAGTCCATGGGCGCCACGGTTAGCAGGACACTATTACAGCTCGGAGTACTCTGGAGTTCAGAGTTCAATTCTGTCAGAAGTCTCTGTACGAGGGTTTCCCCCAGGTGCTCCTGTTTCCTCCCACAGTCCAGAGACCTACTGGCTCAGTTAATTGTTCATTGTAAATTGTCCTGTGATCAGCACAGGGTTAATCAGGGTTGTGAGGTTTCTGGGACAGTGTGGCTCAAAGCGCCGGAAGGACCAACTCCATGCTGCATCACTAAAATAAATAAATAATACACTCCATCTACTACCACCCTCTGCCATGTCAGACAGGAGCTGAATGCAGCTCATCGTGTCTGCTCCACCAATCGGCCATCGCTGATTTATGATCCCTCTGAACCACAATGACTTGGCCTCCAAAGTCATCTGTGGCAATGAATTCCAGATTCACCACTCTCTGGCTAAAGAAATTTAGACTATAAGACCGTAAGACAAAGGAGCAGAAGCCGGCCATTCGGCCCATCAAGTCTGCTCCGCCAGTTTGTCATGAGCTGATCCATTCTCCCATTTAGACCCAGTCCCCCGCCTTCTCACCATAACCTTTGATGCCCTGGCTACTCAGATACCTATCAATCTCTGCCTTAAATACACCCAATGACTTGGCCTCCACTGCTGCCCGTGGCAACAAATTCCATAGATTCATCACCCTCTGGCTAAAAAAATTTCTTCGCATTTCTGTTCTAAATGGGCGCCCTTCAATCCTTAAGTCATGCCCTTTCATACTAGACTCCCCCATCATGGGAAACAACTTTGCCACATCCACTCTGTCCATGCCTTTTAACATTCGAAATGTTCCTATGAGGTCTCCCCTCATTCTTCTAAACTCCAAGGAATAAAGTCCAAGAGTGGACAAATGTTCCTCATATGTTAACCCTCTCATTCCCGGAATCATTCTGGTGAATCTTCTCTGTACCCTCTCCAACGTCAGCACATCTCTTCTTAAATAAGGAGACCAAAACTGCCCACAGTACTCCAAGTGAGGTCTCATCAGCGCCTTATAGAGCCTCAACACCACATCCCTGCTCCTATACTCTATTCCTCTAGAAATGAATGCCAACATTGCATTCGCCTTCTTCACTACTGACTCAACCTGGAGGTTAACTTTAAGGGTATCCTGTACGAGGACTCCCAAGTCCCGTTGCATCTCAGAACTTTGAATTCTTTCCCAATTTAAATAATAGTCTGCCCGTTTATTTTTTCTGCCAAAGCGCACAACCATACACTTTCCAACACTGTACTTCATTTGCCACTTCTCTGCCCATTCTTCCAATCTATCCAAGTCTCTCTGCAGACTCTCCGTTTCCTCAGCACTACCGGCCCCTCCACCTATCTTCGTATCGTCAGCAAACTTAGCCACAAAGCCATCTATTCCATAATCCAAATCGTTGATGTACAATGTAAAAAGAAGCAGCCCCAACACTGATCCCTGTGGAACACCACTGGTAACCGGCAGCCAACCAGAATAGGATCCCTTTATTCCCATTCTCTTGTTTCCTGCCAATCAGAAAACGCTCTATCCACCTATGTAACTTTCCCGTAATTCCATGGGCTCTTACCTTGTTAAGTAGCCTCATGTGTGACACCTTGTCAAAGGCCTTCTGAAAATCCAAATATACAACATCCACTGCATCTCCGCTGTCTAGCCTACTGGTAATTTCCTCAAAAAATTGTAATAGGTTTGTCAGGCAGGATTTTCCTTTAAGGAATCCATGCTGAGTTCTGCCTATCTTGTCATATCCCTCCAGGTATTCTGTAACCTCATCCTTGACAATCGACTCCAACAACTTCCCAACCACCGATGTCAAGCTAACAGGTCTCTAATTTCCTTTTTGCTTCCTTGCCCCCTTCTTAAATAGCGGAATGATATTTGCAATCTTCCAGTCCTCCGGAACCATGCCAGAATCTATCGACTTTTGAAAGATCATCGCTAGTGCCTCCGTAATCTCCACAGCTACTTCCTTCAGAACGCGCGAGTGCATTCCACCTGGTCCAGGAGATTTATCTACCTTTAGACTATTCAGCTTCCTGAGTACTTTCTCTGTAGTAATTGTGACTGCGCATACTTCTCTTCCCTGCCACCCTTGAGTGTCCGGTATACTGCCGATGTCTTCCTCAGTGAAGACTGATGCAAAATACTCGTTCAGTTCCTCTGCCATCTCCTTATCTCCCATTACAATTTCTCCAGCATCATTTTCTATCAGTCCTATATCTACTCTCACCTGTCGTTTACTCTTTATATACTTGAAAAAGCTTTTAGTATCCTCTTTGATATTATTTGCTAGCTTCCTTTCATAGTTAATCTTTTCCCTCTTAATGACCTTCTTGGCTTCTTTTTGTAAGGTTTTAAAAACTTCCCAATCCTCTGTCTTCCCACTAATTTTTACTACCTTGTATGCCCTCTCCTTAGCTTTAACTTTGGCTTTGACTTCTCTTGTCAACCACGGTTGCATCCTTTTTCCACTCGAAAATTTCTTCTTTTTTGGAATATACCTGTCTTGCACCTTCCTCATTTCTCGCATAAACTCCAGCCACTGCTGCTCTGCTGTCTTTCCCACCAGTGTCCCTTTCCAGTCAACTCTTCACCTCTGTTCTAAAGGGACATGCTTCTGAGGCTTTGCGCTCAGGTCCTAGACTCCCCCACTATAGGAAACTTCCTCTCCATGTCCACTCTGTATTCAGCAGGTTTCAATGAGATTCTCCCCCCCACCCCCCCAATTCTTCTAAACTCCAGCAAGTACAGGTCCAGAGACATCAAACCCTCCCCACACACTAACCTGGGGGTTTCCAACCTGGGATCCATGGACACCTTGGTTAATGGAAACCCTGCATTAACCCTTTCATTCCTGGAATCATTCTCTTGAACCTCATCTGGACCCTTTCCAATGCCAACACATCCTAGGTGACCAAAACTGCTCCCAACACTCCAAATGCACTCTGAGCAATGCCTTATAACCCCTCAACAATACATTCCTGCTTTTATGTTCTAGCCCTCTCAAAATGAACCCTAATAATAAAACAATTCACAGCAGCTCCATTAATTACCTTATTTCTATAAGACAGGCGTGTATTTAATATTTCATTAGTAGTTAAGTAATATTGTAAATATATTGTTTGATTAAGCATTCTTGCTCATTTAAATCATTCATTACAGATTATATGTAAAAATACGTGAATTGTGTTCATCATGAAGCCACTATGTCATACGTACTAACCTCGCTTAAAGTAACCACAAAGATAGACTTGCATTTTGGACTCCTGTGTCTTTCTTTTAATTAGTTTAAAGTTTTGGAGTTACAAAAGATAGCAGTCAGAAGTGGGGACACTCAGTAACGACGGCACTATGTCCAATTCCATCTGCGCTTTCTCAGCAAGTGACACTGCCATTGCCTGCACGCTGATAAATGACAAGTAACTTTCACCAAAGACCCAGACCATTTCCAACAAGAGAGAGCATTGAACCACCTACCCTTAGTTACAAGAGTCTGAGTTCTAACGGCAAGCCATTCACCACTTCCAGATATCCCTGAGTATCTAACCTGTTGCTACAGCATCCTTAAACAAATTCATTAACTTTAGGCAAATCATAACCAATCCTTACTTTTCTCTTCTGCATCCTCCTCACCGCCAACTGAGTCATTGTCACTCAAGATAATCCGTGGGCCTGAAAAACTTATCTTCTTTTGAGTGGAAGACCTGGTGGAATCTTCATTGTCACAGTGGGAAGCCTGCTGGGAGCTGACCAGGCAGACTTCAAGGTCATTAACCTGCTTTGACCCTGTACAGAGTCTACCCGGTGACTGGATCGCTGTGCTGCTCTTGCCCAAAGAAGTTGCATTCTGGTCCTCACTGACTGGCTTCACATTAAGACTGTCTCCATCTAGAGCTTTGGGTGAAGTCAATGCACTAGTGTTTAAAAGCTTCACTTTATTAGGTTCATGTGCTGGCTGCTCGGTGCTAGAAGACAAAGTTGATTTCAAGCCACTTTTTTCTTTCTTTGGGGGTTCAAAGTCATCCAGATCATCCCAGTCATCCAGACCAACAATGGAGCCTAACGACTGATCCGGATCAAACTTCCTAGAAACAGGGTCAGCCGCTGCACTTTGCCTGAGAGATGGGGATCCAGCCAAAGGAGCGACATATCGTGATGTCACGTCCACCTGCTTGACAGCACATTCATGAAAGTTATTGATCTTGAGCGGCAGATCACTAGGCTTTGGCGAGCATGGAGTTGATACAGTTTTACTCAGGGTTGCTTGCTTGAGAACATTCACATCCCTGTCTTTCAGAGCACCGGTGCAGGTTAATCGCGGTAGACTGGGAGTTCCAACAGTGCCTGGGGGAACCTTCTTGAATGTGAATGTCCTGTTAATGATAAATTGGATTTACATGTTATTATTGTATGGAGACATGCTCCTGCTTTATGGCAAACTGGGAAATAATACTTGCAAGGGATGATCAGGAATTTCATGAAAGACAGTCAAATGTAAATACGGTTTTAATATATTTTTAACTACATACCCTTGTTTGCTTTTGCCCAGGGAAAGCTTATTTGGTACTCCTTTCTCTGAGTGCAGCTCGAGCTGTTTCTGCAGGTTGTTCTGTGGCAAGCAACTCATTCTGCAGAACAAACCCAAATACAATAGCTGATTTATATTTCACAGTTTGGATAATTTACACACAGGTACGTGCTGATGCTCAGTGGAATGTATCAAACTTGATCCATGGAACTCACGTTCTCCCACCTTCCATGTACCGTACTTGATTAATTCGATTGCCATGTGAATTCTACAGGCTCCGATCTGAGCAGATAATCTGGATGATAAACGCGAGAAATTCTTCAAATGCTGGAAACCTGCAGAATTTAAATAATCTGGATGTCACTTCCATACTGATATCAGTGATGAAGGTCCACTTGAGTGACTGAACCCCATAACCCTGGATGACACTTGTGCAGTACTGAGGAAATGTAACATTTACTTGGATAAGTATTTACCTGTCCTCTGACCAATAACCTTACTTCCATCAACATAACCAGAAAAACGCATTAGCCTGCAACTTGCAGGGAATGCCAACTGATGCCAACATGTGAAACATTTAAGGGGAACCTGAGGGTGAACTTCTTCAGTCAGAGGATGATGCGAGTGTGGAACGAGCTGCCAGCGGAAGCAGGTTCAATTGCAACACTCAAGTGAAGTTTGGATCAGTACATGGATGGATGGAGGGGGTATGGAGCAATATAGTTCAGATGCAAGCCGATGGGTCTCGGCAGAGTAATAATTCCGCACTGACTAGATACGCCAAAGTGCCTGTTTCTGAACTCCAGTGCTCTATGACTCAGATGATATATAAACTGTCCTGTATCTTACATAAAAGCAAAATATCCCTTAGCATTTAAAGACTATGCACCATCCAACTGTCTACCAATAATAATAATAATACCATTTCAGGAGCTTTCTGTGTGGAAATTGTAATGTTCATTATATTATAACTGAATCAGCACTTTTAAAAAATTCATAAAGCTCTTGATATCCTGAGCTAATGAAAAAGACATAGAAATGCAAACGAGAAAATCTGCAGATGCTGGAAATCAAAGTAACACACACAAAATGCTGGAGGAACTCAGCAGGCCAGGCAGCATCTATGGAAAAAAGTAAACAGTTAATTTTTCAGGCCATCATGACTGGGGAAAAAGAGATTATGAATAACAAGGGAGGGGGAGGAGAGGAAGAAATAGAAGGTAGTAAGTGATAGGTGAAACCAGGAGGAGGAGGGGTGAAGGAAAGAGCTGGGAAGTTGATTGGTGAAAGAGATAAAAGGCTGGAGAAGGGAGAATCTGATAGGAGAGGACAGAAGGCCATGGAGGAAAGGGAAGGGGGAGCAGCACCTGAGGGAGGTGATGGGCAGGTAAAGAGATGACGTGAGAGGGGAACTGGGATTGGTGAAGTGGGGGGGTGGGGGGGTGGGGGGGTGGGGGGTGGGGGGTGGGGGGGGGGGAGGCATTACCAGAAGTTTGAGAAATCGATGTTCATGCCACCAGACTGGAGGCTACCCAGACAGAATAAAAGGTGTTGCTCCTCCAATCTGAGTGTGTCCTCGATCGGAAGCTCAGGAAATGCAAGTGCTTTTCTCCATCCTTCACATGATATAGAAAGAATTATTATTGGGGTTGAAGACCATTCAGCAATCAGCTCACCTGAACAATCCCCTCTGTCCGTTCCCCTGCTTTCCTATAGCCCTGTAAATCATTTTCATGTGCCTATTCAATCCCTTTTCAAAAATTATGACTGATGCAGTTTCTCCACGCATCATCTCTGGATCTTTAGCTTTATCGTTTTAAACCTGTTCTTCAACCCTCTGCTAAAGGGACAACTTCTCTCTAAAACAAGGGTTCCCAGCCTGGGGTCCACAGACCCCTTGTTTAATGGTACAGGACCATAGTACAAGAAAAGTTGGGAACCCCGCTCTAAAATAATCTTCTAACCTATCATGATCATACACAGCACACTCAAAATGCTGGAACTCAGGTTAGGCAGCATTGATGAAAATGAACAAACAGTCAATGCTTCGGGCCAAGACTCTTCCTTCAGGACTGGAAAAGAAGGGGGAAGACACCAGAGTAAAAAAAAAGGTGCGGAGAGGGGAGTGGGCCTAGCTAGAAGGTGGTAGGTGAAGCCAGGATAAAGGGCTGGAGAGGAAGAAATCTGATAGAAGAGGAGAGTAGGCCATCAGAGAAAGGGAAGGAGGAGAGGATCCAAGGGGAGGTGACAAACAAGTGAGAAAAGTTACAGGCTAGAGTGAGTAATAGAAGAGGGGAGGGGGACGGATTTTTTTTAAACTGGAAGGAGGAATCGATATTCATTCCATCAGGTTGGAGGCAGCCCAGATGAAATACAAGGTGGTGCTCCTCCATCCTGAGGGTGGCCTCGCCTTGGCACACGAGGAGGGCTGGCACCGATGATCTTACACACCTTTGTTAAATCGCTTCTCAAACTTTGTTGCAGGGAAAGGGCACCAAAAACTAAAGGGCATAGATATTTGATATTAATTGTCACACGTACCAAGCTTGTTCTGCTTGTTGTTCACACAGATCAGGTTCTTAAAGGTTGTTATAACCAGGGATGGTAGTGGGGATAAGCTCCCAATAGATACGCCTCAAATAGCCCCAGGCAATCAAGTTCAGGCCCTGGCCTTTGCGTGTGGCTTAGCTACTAAGCCCGGCAGAACCATTTCTACTGACAGATGGGGCAAAGGCAGATTATTGGTACTTTAAAACCAATCACTCCAGGCAGATGGGGCTTGTCAACAGTGATGGCAACTCATCCCAGAGAAAGAAAACTCTGATCTCAAATCTCTGCTGCCTTGCTATACCCATTCATGGGGAAGGCCTCGGGAGGAAACCAGGAGGGAAAAGTCCAGAGCTGGAGTCCCTAAGGCAACACTAACTGGTAACTCCTGCAACACCTCTGGTGCCAAACTGTACTGGTCTCTGCAGCTCCTTTGGATTCATCAGCTGTGTACAGAGGGGAAGTCTGCCACACGGGCAACTGCTTGCTCACTGTGTTATACTGCCCTGGTTTCTGACCGTACTGGCTGGTGTATCACATAGCCAGCTGGGCCATAATATCCACGGTCGACCTCGAACGTTGGAGGGCCTCCTCACACAGATCAGATCATTACACAGTGCATCGAGCTAGGATAAAGTAAAACCATAATCATGCAAAATAAAGTTTAAGAACTACCGAAAAAAGTGCAATGCAGGCAAACGACAAAGAGCAAGATTATAACGAGGTAGATTGTGAGAGCAAGAGTCCATCTCATCACACAATAGATCCATTCGACAGTCTGATGAAGCTGTCCTTGAGCCTGTTGGTACCTGCTTACAGGCATCCCTGAAGGGCAACTTCATCATGCAGAAGGTACATGGAACGAGCTAGCAGAGGATGTGGCTGAGGCGGTTACAATAACGGCAATTTAAAAGCTATTCGTACAGAAACGATGAACAGCGCGCAAACACAGGCAAATGAGACAAGCTTAGATGGGAATCCTGGTTGACATGCAAATCTCTTACTAACTCTTCCTTCAGTTAGTCCTGACGAAGGGTCTCGGCCTGAAACGACGACTGTACCTCTTCTTAGAGATGCTGCCTGGCCTGCTGCGTTCACCAGCAACTTTGATATGCGTTGCTTGACATGGAAAAGTCGGGCCGAAGATCCTGTTTTTGCGGTCACGACCCTGACTCTTCAGTTTATTAAACAAGGACGTGTCTACCCTTCATGTGTGGTTTAGGATGGTGGTGATGTGTGACATTATAGTGGGAGCAATGTATCAGTGGCCAATTCCTCTCGCCTCAGGAAAGTTTGAATTGTTGAGTTCGTGCCCTACCGAATGAGGACAAGATGCAGACGTTTGATGAGGCGGCACAGCCAACAACTGTTTCTGTTCATCACACACACACACACACACACAGTGCAGGGAAGCCGAGGCCTCGGCTTGCTTGCTCGGCCGCTGCAGTCCACTACCCGGACGGGAGTGGTCGGTGGCAGACCCCGCCTCTGCTCCTCACTGCGGACCTCCAAAGAGCCACATCGACCCTCCCAGCCCCACGCTCACCTTGCTCCCAGGGGCCGGGCCCAAGGTGCCCACGACCCGAGGCCCGTCGCCCGCCACTTCCCGACTCAAATTCCCGCGCCCGCTTCTCCGCCGTATCCAGGAAGTGCGTCACCGCCGCGACGTGGGCGGGACCAGGCGCAGGACACGCCTCCAGCTGATGTCAGTCACCCACTTGGGAAAAGTGGACGATGGTTGTCAAAGTTCAGTAAAACTTTTGGCAGTAGGGTGGGAGGTCGGATGGAGGAGCTCCTCAATTATTTGTAGTACTGTAGCACCCCAGGGGTCATCTAAGTGGTAAAAGGGCCATGACTTTTAATAAATGTACTCAGAATCTGTCGTGAAACGTGTTATGCGGCAGCAATGAAAATGCAATGCATGTAAAAACTGTAAATTACATTAAGAAATATGCATATATTTAAAAAGTTACATTAAATAAGTAATGGAAAAAGACGGAAAAAAGTGGTGAGGTAGTGTTCATGGGTTCAATGTCCATTTAAGAGGATAAGAAGCTGGTGCTGAATCATTGAGTGTGTGTCTTTAGGCACCTACACCTCCTCCCTGATGGTGGCAATAAGATGGCGTGTCCTGGGTGATCTGCCTTTTTGAGGCATCCACTACTAGGGAGTTTAGAAGACTGAGGGGGGATTTCATTGAAACCTATCAAATAATGAAAGGTCTAGATAGAGTGGATGTGTAGAGGAAGTTTCCAATGGTGGGGGAGTGTAGGACCAGAGGGCACATTTAGAACAAAGATGAGGAGGAATTTCTTTAGCCAGAGGGCGGTAACTCTGAAATTCATTGCCACAGATGGCTGTGGAGGCCGAATCATTGGGTATATTTAAAGCAGAGGTTGATTAGTAAGGGTGTCAAAGGTTATGGGGAGAAGGCAGGAGAATGGGGTTGCAAGGGATAATAAATCAGCCATGATGGAATGGTGGAGCAGACTCAATGGCTTAATTCTTGTCCTTTGTCTTAAGGTCTTAACGCATGGTCTATGAATGTAAGAATGAAAAGGTATTGCACTGAGGAACCTAGAATGAGAGGCCACTGGTTAAAAATAAGGGCTGTCCATTTAAGATAAAGGTGAGGTACCATTAATGAAATAGAGGAACTCCGTTCCTCATGCGATGGAAATAGTCTTTGAAAAATTTTTAGCTTGTTTGGAATCTTTAAATTCCCTGGTGTTATCAGAGGGTCTGTCCTGGGACATCATCACAAAGAAGGTACCATGGTGGTTCTACTTCCTTAGAAGTTTATGTAGATTCAGCCAGTCACCAAAAGCAGACACCTAGTGGAGACCATCCTAACTGGCTGCATAAAAGCCTGGTAGGCCCATGAATGGAGAAGTCTACACAAAGTGCTAGGATACAACCTAGTTCATCACACCATCACACCATTGAGCTCGGTGAGTGAGTCTGCTCAGAACTGGCAGCTCTGCTTGGCTCCAGTTCGCCTCCATGTGTCATGGCTCAGGTAGTGACAAGGATCAAATTTATTTGTCATATGCATTTACAAGGTGGAGTGGGGGTACATCTCTACCAAAGGAGGTGTGAAGTGCTCCTTCCCTCTGCTAGCCTGCAGGTGTCCCTTGGGCAAGGTGTGGCACCTTCTTAGCCACTACCCCCCCCGCCCCCTCGATCAGGGCCAGGTGAAGCCATGGGAACAGGTGGCGGATGGTCTTATGAGCAGCTGGTACATATCACAAGTCCAGGTTATGCCACCACTGATACCAGGCAGACAGTCTCTGAAGAGTATTGACAGCGGCTGGGGTCACCCGCCTTGTAAAGACACCGCCCAGGAGAAGGAAATGGCAAAACCACTTCTGTAGGAAAATTTGCCAAGAGTGACCAATGTCATGGAAAGACCACGATCACCCATGTCATGTGACACGGCACATGATGAACAGTCGACATTTACACATATTAGGAATTGCTGTGGTGTGTTAGTCAGGGCATGACATACTACAAAAAACAACACTCAACAATTATAAAGAGTTATATAAAAAATAAAGTTAGAGGTTAAGGTATGGATATGGAATAAAATATGTATGAATAGATAAACACCAGCATGTATTTACAGCATTATAAAAATGGTTTAAAGTGTTTACAGAGCTGTGTAGTAACTGAGGGAACAGATAGAAGGGGGCCGGGGGTTGATCAACTGCCTGGGGGAAGAAACTTTTAAGGCGTACATGGGGTGAGGAGACGCATGAGAGTGCCCCATTCCTGCCCAACAGAAGATACCTGAGCCCTGCATCAGTCAGCAAGTCCATCCCCATCCGTCCCACTGCCTCACAAATGTACGGGGAGTGCAAACATTGGACATTCATAACCAGGAAGGTATTGTTTAAAAGTTTGGGGCTGGAAATCAGGATTCTCAGGTCAATGAATTATTTACAATAGCATCAACTAAGCTTTTCACTGTATCCCAATACATGTGATAATAATAGATCATTATCAACAATAGCAAATAATCAAAATCAATAATGGTCAGAGATCATAATCAACATAGGTCATTGGTACAAATTAGGGAGAATTTCTCTGCATGAAACTTGTTGCAGTATTGAAATAGAAAATGCTTTCCATTTATTTGCTCTGGAACTATAAAAATAGAAGCAAGGTTCTCACTGCTGCTGCTGAAGCAAGGTGCCTGCATGTGACAGTCTCTCTCTCTCCCTCCCTCCCTCAAATAGCACTGACGTTTTGGGTCTGCAGTTTGTGGATTGGAATCTTTTGATTTTGTGTTTTTATATTCTGTGTTTTTGCTCGTTCTTTCTTGTTGCTGTTTACGCGATTTGTTTTTTTTGTGCTTGGGGAAGGGGGTTGATATTTTTGTTGCCGTTTACGCGGTTTGTTTTTTGTGAGTGAGGCAGGCTTTGATATTTTTCTTTGACCGGGTTCCATGGTTTACCTTGTTCCAAGGCCGTCTGTGGAGATGAAGAATTTCAGGGTTGTATACTGCATATGTACTTTGATAATAAATATACTTTGAAGTTTCATTTATTATTTACGTGTACATCAAAACATACAGTGAAATGCATTATTTCCATTAACAATCAACAAAATCTGTATTGCAGCGCCAGTGGTTACTGCTGGAGTTCCATTCCTGCCACTGACTGTGAAGAATTTGTAGAATTTCCTGATGATTGTGTGTGTTTCCTCCCGGTATTCCAAAGACATACAGTTGCTATGTTGGTGAAGGAAGGGTGGTGACACTTGTAGGCTGCCCAGCACAACCCTCACTGATTTGAATTGATGAAAATGACGCATTTCACTGTATGTTTTGATGTACACGTGACAAATAAAGCCAATCTTTAACCTAAGGATATGCTGGGGCAATTTGCAAGTGTCACCACACATTCTGGCACCAATATAACATGCCCACGCAATTGCTGGATATAAAGAGCTTGACAAATTGTTGGCAGAATCTTTCGGATGGTGACAAGAGGACGCTACAGGAGTGAGATATACCAGTTAGTTGAGTGGTAATGCAGCAACAACCTTGCAGGCAACGTCAGTAATCAAAGAACTGATTGTGGACTTCAGAAAGGGTAGGACAAGGGAACACATACATTCGTCATAGAGGGATTAGAAGTGGAAAGAGTGAGCAGTTCTAAGTTCTTGGGTGTCAATATCTCTGAGGACCTAACCTGGACCCAACATATCGATGCGGCTATAAAGAAGGCAAGACAGCGGCTATATTTCATTAAGAGTTTGAGATTTGGTATGTCACCAAATACACTTGCAAACTTCTACAGATGTACTGTGGAGAGCATTCTAACAGTCTGCATCACCGTCTGATGAGGGGTAGGGCACAGAATCGAAGTAAGTTGCAGAGACTTGGAAAATTAGTCAGCTCCATCATGGGCACTAGCCTCCGTAGTATTCAGAATATCTTCGAGGAGCGGGGCCTCAAAAAGGAGGTGTCCATCATCAAGGGCACCCCATCACCCAGGACATGCCCCCCTCTCATTGCTGCCAGGACGGAGGTAAAGAAGAATGAAGGCACACACATTCAACAATTCAGGAACAGCTTCTTCCCCTCTGCCATCCGATTTCTAAATGGTCATTGAACCCATGAACACTATCTCACCACTTCTTTACTTCTTTTTTTTTGTGCTACTTATTTAATATATATATTAGTACTGTAATTCAGTTTTTTCTCTACTACTGTATTATGTATTGCATTGTACTGCTGCTGCAAAGTTAGCAAATTTCACAACATATGCTGGTGATATTAAACTTGATTCTGATTCTGAACATTACACAATGTCACCTCATTAAAGAAAACTGGACACTTGTTTGCAAAAGGATACAAACTTTATAGCCATGAAAGAAACATGATTAATGTACAAAAACGTAACAATTAATTCAAACTCTGTATGAAAATGACATTGGAATATCTGAGGGTGTTAAGCAGGTGTGGAAATCTAGATCCCTCTCTCCTTAAAGATGTAGAGCATGGAAGTCAATCGGAAATATAAATTTGATATTGATTTTTGTTGAAGGGTATTGAGTGTTACTGAAGCTGGAGCTGATACAGTTTAGCTGAAAAAAACTCAGGATTGAACAGCTTCCATTGGTAAGCATTTGGATGAAAGCAATTATGCTTTAAGACTGTAACCTGTAACCTTTCAGCTAATAACACTAAAATAACTAACAAACAGCTGATGACTGATGCTGACTGTAATTGAAAAAGAATAGAATACATGATTTACAATCAAATTGCAGCAACTGTAAATCTACTTGTATTGCCACACATAACAATGCTTCACAGTGTGAACGTGTCTCAGATTTTTTTTCTAAATAAAAACAGAAAATGCTTAGAATCCACAAAAATTGCACATTGACGAAACTGGCATTCTTATACACAACTAGTGTTTGACTCACAGGATTCTGCTTGTTGAGGCACCCTTTGTTCATGGGGAATAAGATTAGATGGGGAGAGAAAGAGGACGTGAAAGGAGCTGAGGGGGAGAGAGAGGGGAGGGGGGAGAGATAGAGAGAGAAGGTGAGAGGATCTGGAGAGGGAGAAAGGGAACATGAAAGGATCTGAATTTAAAAACAGGAATTCTGCAGAAAGGATCTGGTCAGGGAGAGAGAGGACATACAACCATTGCCTTTAGAGTGTGGCCAACAGTGGGAAGCTACGTGATTCTGACAAAAGAAACCAATCTGAAACTTTATTTTTTTCATCTCTCTAGATGACTGACCTGTTAGGTATTTCCAGCATTTTCTGCTTTTACTTCAGATTTTTTAGCACCCTGAAATATTTTGCTTTTTGAATTTTTCCAAAAATATGACCTGTTAGGCTTATAGAGTTTCCTTCTTTCTAAATCCTTCTAAGGTTTTTTTTTTAAATGGTTTGTTGAATGTTTTGGGGGCAAAGATGAGACTGTATGTTGGGATTTAGTTGCTGAGTGTTTGTACTTGGTTATTTCAGAGAGGACATCCACAAGTTAAAGCTGCTGCTTTTTGTATTATACTGAGTTTTGTGTGTGCTCTCAAAAATGCATTTTGAAGTCAGTACTTCTTTGTCTAAGTTTTATGAAGAGGGCTATATAACCCCTCTTTTCCAGTTCTGACGACAAGGCTACACCTAAAACTTTAACCTGCCTCTGCTCCGAACAGAGCTTCTTGAGATTATTGTTGATTTTAAACTTTTTCTTTTAAATCAATGTTTTATTTATTAAGCTTTTCCTACAGAATCCTGACCAGTGAACTCAGTGTCAGAAATACTCTATTTTGTTGCCTTCTACGTAAAATTATTTCTTTTCATAGCAGGTATTAATATTTGATTCAACAAGTCAATCAGGTTTTAGATTAAAGCAAAAAAAAACATTCATGTGCTGGGTGAGATCCATTTTGTCAAATGTGTATTGCTCCAGTTCAACTGAATTTCATGCAGAGTAAATGTAAAATTTGGACGTTAGGGATTATTTTGAACTCACAAGAGTATTTAAATCTGAAGAAGTAAGTCATTTTTACTTAAGTCTAAGTTATACTGAAGTGATTGAAAACAAAACAGACACATATTTAATATATTGCTAAGCAGTAATCAGCCTTTCATTTTAAGATTCGATGTCTCCTTGGGGTTCAGCTGCAGCCGGACCATTCATCACGTCAGAACTTGGGGATGGGATAGGACGCGCAAGCAGCCAATCCACACATGTTCTTCCCTCGCTCAATGTAGAAATAGCTAAACAAAACGCACAGAGAAAGATTTAGGATGTCTGACAGCAAACGAAGTGTGGTGTCAGTTGCAGTGGAGTAAGCAATCATGGTCCTAGTTGCTATGTTCAGATATACAGCATTAGTTTTGTATGCACAAAACATCCATAAACAGCAGGAGGGAACACATTGATCTTTGACTAAGAACATTTCAGGGGTTATGTTCCAGTAACCGAGCAGATGAACAGCTTTAGTTTTTCTATGGATGAACTGGAGTATCATTACTCTGCATTTTATAAACCAGATCATCAGGCATAGTTCAATTCCTGCTGAAGATGGAGGGACACATGTCCATGAAAGTTCTCAGTCATCCAAGTCATTGTATATCAAGCAGTAGTAAATCAAGGCAACTGGACTTGCTGTGTTGTCTAGAAGACGTTCCACCACTCATCCAAGAGGCTTCTTCAGTTCTGATCCATAGTGGATAGTTTTCCGGTTTAAAAACTCTGTGAGTGGGAAAGCGCACCCCTGAAAAGAGGGGGTGGGGTATGACACCACCTATCAGCTACTCACACTGCAGTCCTAACATCACTAGCCCGGTGTCTCCACAACCGTTCACACCTCCATTGATGCAAAGACAAGACTAATGACCCTGTCATTACCTCTATGACTCTTAAAGACCCTCATGTGATTGCTGTACCTTTAAACAACTCACAGAGTTTATAAACCGGGAAACTGCCCACCATGGATCAGAACTGAAGAAGCCTCTCGGATGAGTGGCAAAATGTCTTCTAAACAACACAGCAGGTCCAGTTACCTTGATTTACTATTCTTAATGAGGAGGGATGTACTTTCTTCTCCTCACCTGTCTGTGACCTCTCTTTGGTTCCCTTCCTCCTCACCTTTCTTCCATGGTGCACTGTTCACTCCTATCAGACTACTTCTTCAGCCATTTATCTCTTCCACCTACCCCATCCCATCCCAGCTTATTTCATCCCCCCCCCCTCACCTGGTCTCTCCTATCACCTGCCAGCTTGTACACCTTCTCCCCTTCCCACCTTCTTATTCTACCTTCTCCCCCCTTCCTTTCCAGTCCTAATGGAGGGTCTCAGGTCAACTATTCACTGTCACCATCAGGGAGGAGGTACAGAAGCCTGAAGGCACACACTCGGTGATTCAGGAACAGCTTCTTCCCTCTGCCACTGGATTCCTGAATGGATGTGGAACCTGTGAACACTACCTCACTTTTTTTTTATTTTTCCACTACTTCACATATATATATATATATATATGTAATTCAGTTTTTCTTCTCTCTATAATTATGTTTTATATTGTACTGCTGTTGCAAAGTTAACAAATTTCACAACGTATGCCAGTGATATTAACCCTGATTCTGACTGTTTCCCCTCCATTGATACTGCCTGACCTGCTGAGTTCCTCCAGCATTTTAAACCTCTACAGTTGTGGCTGCTTATACATAACAATCAACCCTTGGGAATGGGAATTAGAAAGTGAACACAAAAGGTAGTTTGTAAGCCTAGTCTGTTCCTAGAATAGACAGAGGAGCTACAGAATGGATACAAACCTTTCGGCCCATCTGGTCCTCAGTGACCTCAGCTTCCTCCCTTCTAGTCTCAGTTGCCCACGTTTGTCCCATAACCCTCCAAGCCCTTTTCCTCCATCTGCCTATCCAAATGCCTCTTAAATGTTGCAATTGTATCTGCCTCGACTGCCCTCTCTGGCAGCTCAATCTCAGTTCCCTTTAAATCTCTCCCCTATTACCTTGTATTTGCGCCCTCTAGTTTTGGACTGTCCAACACTGGGCAAAAGACTTATCCCCCTCTTTCATGATTTTATAAACCTCTACGATCATTTATGATGTAATATCAAGTTCTCCAGCAAACTGTTCCTGCTTTCTCCCGTAAGGTCAGAACCCAACCTCTAAAGTTGCATCAACGTCCTGTTATTCCTGTCTACTTTGCTCAGCTATTGAACCAGTTGTGTTACTGCCAATTAGTCATAATCTCCCGGATTCACATGGATGGTCTAATTTTTATGACACTGACCCATGAATTCCCCAGCCAGAACCCCAGGAGTTCTTCACAATCCAGTACTTTTTCCCGTTGGACTCTCCATAGCCCACTGCTAACACGGCGTGGTTCACTTTGTCTGGGGTCGAAGCGCAGTGTTTGCTGTCAAAGGATTATTTAAAAAATAAGTTTCATTAGCAATACAAGTCTTACATTTATTATTATTATTAATAAAGATACAGTGTGGAATAGACCCTCCCAGCCCTTCGAGCCGTGACACCAGCAACCCACCGATTAAACCCCAGCCTAATCACGAGATCATTTACAATGTCCAATTAACCTACTAACAGGCATGTCTTTGGACTGTGGGAGGAAACCTGAGCAGCCGGAGGAAACCCACATATTCACAAACTTCTTACAGACAGTGCGGGAATTGAATTCTGAACTCCAGTGCCCCAAGCTGTAATAGTGTTACGCTAACTGCTACTCTACCATGCTGTGCAATTCAACATTTCCCATTCCAGGATTGCCAACAAAAACTCGCACAGTGTAATTACAGCGGCACCTGTAACAGAGGAGGTAAAACTGCACCGTGACAGGTTTATATCAGCATTTTACATTGTAAATATAGACATAAAATTTTGTACCAGGATCTTAAACTGAATTATGACGCCCTGATTTAGTTCAAATTTCTCTAGTCCCTTGTGTGTTACATCAGGCGAACTCAGCTATTTTTTTTCTTTTTGGTGAGGAAACCTACTAGAAGTGATCTCAAACATCTAAAATATTCCAGAAGTTATCATGGCTTAGAATGCTGGAAGTAAGATTTCTGCAAATCTGGATCATTTCACCTGAAGAGTGGTAGAACTACGGATTAGGTTATGGGGCGTTTAACTTAACTGAATGGCTCAGGGAACAAGTGAAGAAATCTGAAAGTAGGTTTGAGAGAAGATTAGTTCATGGGGTTTATTGATGTGTTATTGGACATTTGTACTCTCTCATGTTCCTCTTTCTTGGGATTCCAGACTCATCTCTCAATAACATAAGATTAAAGGGCAGCTTTATGGAGTTTATGAGGTGTTTGATAGGATAGCCACGAAGAAAATCTTTCTGTTGTGGAGAAGCCCAAAACTGGGAATCATAAATATAAGAGAGTTACTAATAAATCTAATTAAGGAATTCAAGTGAAACCTCTGTACCTAGAGGATGATGAGAATATGGAGGATCCCCTCAGGGCTCCAGGTATCTCTGTACCTAGGGGATGATGAGGAGATGGAGGTCTCCTCATATCTCTAGATACCCCTGTACCGAAAGGACAAAGAGAATATGGAGGTCTCCTCAGAGCTCTGGGTATCTCTTTTGCTGGAAGACAATGACAATATGGTGGTCTCCACAACAAGTATTGCACTGTATGTTTCAATGTACATGTGATAAATAATTCTGAATCCCTGGTTGAGGTCAATGGCTCAGAAGCGATGAAGGAAATCTAAGCATCGGAGGGACAAAGGAATAGAAGAATATACTAGGAAGATGACCAAGCACGTGAAGCGTCTAACGACCACAAAAGTGCACTCGACCGGTGTTAGTTAGAACCTGTTTGGCAATTAATTGGCATAGTGTCTCAAATAAACAAAGGGAATCCTGGCAATTTTCTCGATTAGTTTTTGCTCTTTAAGAGTTAAGCGACTGCCCCATTAACCGATGGCCCAGTTAACCAGGATCCATTGTGTTTTCAATTTGAGTATATTTTGGATTCAAGAAACTTACTTGGAATAAATGCCAATGTGGTAATTGAGAAAATCGTCAGTCACTTGAAAAGCAAAACTGACAGGGTTGACTCTTGCCACAGCATCTACCATGCCATTTTCATCGTACTGTAAGGCAAACAAATCATTAGACTGACGGACTTCCTCAGGTACTATAACAACACAGCAGGCACACTGCTTGTTGAGCAATCTAATTTTTGTGCCATGTTGATCAGCATATCCTTCATAAACATAGGAAAATATGCAGCTGCTGGAAATCCAGAGCAACACACACAAAACACTGGAGGAACTTGGCAGGTTAGGCAGCATCCATGGAAATGAATAAACAGTCCATAGATACCGCCTGACCTGCTGAGTTCCTCTGGTGTTTTGTGTGCGTTGCTCTGGATTTCCAGGACCTGCAGAATCTCTAGTGTTTATGAAGGAAATGCTGATATATATTGGGCTGAGACTCTTCATCAGGACTGGAAGGGAAGGGGGAAGCAGCCAGAATAGCAAAGTACGGAAAGGGGAAAGAGTACAAGTTAGAAGGGGATAGGTGAAGCCAGGTGACTGTGGTGGGGTGGGGGGAGGAGGTTGATGAAGTACGAAGCTGGGAGGTGATAGGTGGGAAAGGTAAAGGGCCGAAGAAGAAGGAATCTGATAGGAGAAGAGAGTGGACCATGGGAGAAAGGGAAGGAAGAGGTTCACCACCAGGGGAGGTTATAGGCAGGTGAGGAGGAGAGGTAAAAGGGGTGGCCGGAGTGGGGAAATGAAGGACAGCATATCCTTCGATAGTTTTCATTAGCAGTAAGCTACGAAGGTCAAGTTTCAAATTAGTAATGGAGCATCAATTTCTGTTCACAGAAGATAGCCTCAGTTCTGTTGTTCCTTGAGAGCAGGTGTTTATTGGATGCCTCCATTGGTCAGGGTTGACAGTGGATGTTGTGTCCTGGCTGTCTATATTCGATACACAAGCCAGGGCAGGTTTATTAACCATTTCCAAAAGGCTTGACTTTTAATTTTCATACTACACTTCCTAAGACTCTCAACCAACAGAAATAATTTCCCTCAGCCTACCTTATCATTGCATGTACTGTGAAACCACTCTGTAGCAATTTAGATTCCATGGATTTTGATAAGGACAATCTTGAGGGGTTTTATTTCTTCATTTGCTTATGAGATATATGGAATACTGTGAAGTTCAGCATTTATTGCTGACTATAGCTTGGGAAAATTTGGACTAGGGGAAAGAAATGAAAGAGGTGAGAAATGGGTAGAATGGTGCAAGACGAATAATCAGGTCATTCTGAACACCTACTTTAAAAACCATCCAAGATGCTTGTGGACCTGGAAAAGTCCAGGTGATAACACTAGAAATCAAATTGACTTTATTACTATAAACCAAAGATTTAGAAACTCAGTGACTCAATGCAAAACATATCCAGGTGCAGACTGTAATAGTGACCATAACCCAGTAGTATGTCATGTAAAAGTAAAACTTAAAAAACTAAAGCAGCAAATACCTGAAAAATCCCTTGACTACTTACAATTAATTAAAGAAGAAAACTTATGACAAAAATTTACAATTGAAGTAAGGAATAGATTTCAAAGTCTAGAAACAGAATCTGTTGAAGATGATAGCATTCATGTAGAAATGAAATTTAACTCTCTAAAGGATGCCTTGGTAGAATCAGCACAGTCAGTGATTCCTGAAAAAGAAAAAAGCACAAAGAATAAATGGATGACAGATGAAATCAAAAATCTAATGGAAGAAAGGAGATGGAAGAAAGCAAATGCTATAGAATGCAAGTCCTTAGATAAAAAAAGTTAAAAACTTATGTCAAAAAGCCAGAGAAGAATGGTTAAACCAGGAATGTGAGCAAATAGAAAGAATCCCTATTACTGATCTAAAAAGGTTACGTCAACAAATCAAGAATATTACTGGTAAAAAGCTCCTCTGTTCTTCAGGTGGATGTTTGAATGGAAAGGACGGTACCATTATCATGGAAAAAGATGAGATTATGAACAGATGGACTGAGTATATTCAGGAATTGTTTGAAGACAATCGAGGCAAAAAACCAAAAATTAAGAAGAACATTGAAGGTCCAAATTTTAAAATCTGAAGTTCTTAATGCTATAAATAAGATGAAGAAAGGAAAGGCAGCAGGTCCTGATGAATTAGTAATAGAACAAATTATCGCCCTTGAAGATTATGGAATTGAAAAACTTACTGACTTAATCAATGATATTTATGAGACTGGAATAATACCAGAAGAGATGAAAAATCAGTATTTATCACTCTTCCTAAGAAACCTGGAGCAATAGAATGTGAATTACATAGGACCATAAGTTTAATGAGTTATATCACCAAGATACTTCTAAGAATTTTGATGACAAGCGCTAAAAGTAAGATACAAGCTGAAATAGGTGAAGAACAATGTGGTTTTGTGAAAGACAAAGGTACAAGAAACGCGATATTGATGTTAAGAATACTATCAGAATGAACTATTCAAGTGCAAAGAGATTTGTTTGTTTGCTTTATTGACCACACAAAAGCATTTGATAAAGTGAGGCACAATAAGTTATTTGAAATATTACAGAAAACTCTAGATCTAGATTCGAAAGACCTCCGCCTAATCAGAAACCTGTACTGGGAACAAACTGCCGCTGTAAGAATAAATGGAGAAGTGAGTCAGTTTACGAAAATCAAGAGCGGTGTTAGACAAAGGTGTGTTTTCTCCCCTGATTTGTTTAATGTGTATAGTGAAACAATATTACAATCATCTTGGGAATCAAAGTTGGCGGTGAAAACATCAATAATTTTAGATATGCAGATGACACTGTGCTAATTGCAAGTATGGAGGAAGAACTACAAAACTTAATTGATATAGTTCTTGAAGAAAGTGCAAAAATGGGTCTATCTATCAACTACAAAAAGACAGAATGTATGGTGATATCCAAAAAGAAGGAGAATCCTATCTGCAGGCTGAGAATAAACGGGGAGGTTATAAAACAAGTACAGAACCTTTGCTACTTAGGAAACTGGGTGACATCAGATGGCGGGTGTGACATGGACATCAAAAGAGGAATAGGGATGGCAAAAGACACCTTTACGAGAATGAAGAGTATACTGACCAATACTAAACTAGGTATGACAACCCGCCTTAGAGCACTGAAATGTTACGTTTATCCAGTTATGTTATACGGCTCAGAATGTTGGACAATATCTAGTAACATGAGGAAACAAATTGAAGCAGCAGAGATGTGGTTTTTAAGGAGGATGCCAAGAATATCATGGACGAAATGAATATCTAACGAGGATGTCATGAACAGAGCAAGCACAAAAAGCGAAATAATGTATGAGATCATGAAAAGACAACGTAACTTCATTGGGCGTGTGATTAGGAAAGAGGAATTAGAATGCACGGTAATTATGGGAAAGATTGAAGGATAGAAAGCAAGATGAAGGCAAAGACAAATGATGATGGAGACAGCAGCCAGAGAACTGGAAATGAACACCAATGAATTGATCCACTTGACCTGAAACAGGAGTGTGTGCGCCATGGCAGTCGAGCTGGAACTATTGCAATCCTTCTGAAGAAGGCACCCCACTATATTGTTGGCTAGACTGTTCCAGGCATTCAATCTAGCAATTTCTTGGTAACTTAACTCTTGATTAGGTAAAACTGTCCTTGACTCCTTTCAGGACCAAGGGCTGGGGGCCACTCTCCAAGGTGTTCAGTGATTCATGAGGTATTCCACCCATAGGCTCTGACTGGTTCAATGGGACCTGAGCTTGCTGACCAGACCAGACCAGACCAGAAATGTTCTCAGTACAACTGAAACATAACTCCTGTTCCCTTCAGTCTTTATATCCAGGGACTTTACTATTTTTAATTAAATATTTACTCATTTAGGTACATGAACTCACAGGACTTCGCAGACCTCCAGTACTTTTTGCTTTTCACTATTTGGAAAACATTCTGTTGTTAAAGTGCAAAATGGATGGCCTCGTGTTGGAATTCTTCCCTCACACCATTTCCCATTCACTTCATCCATTATCACTTTGATCCGTGCTGCTTCTCTGTGTAGTTTGGTAAGGGACAGAAAGTCTGTCTGGTCTCTGTCTGTCCCTGTGCACATTTGTGTGCCTAGAGCCTGGAGGGAGCTGTACCCTGGTGACTGTGAAGGTGTGTGAGTGTGTGTGTGTGTGTGTGTGTGTGTGTGTGTGTGTGTGTGTGTGATTGTTAATAATTACATGATAATTTGCAACCAACCTCTGTTATATTGACCACATCCTTGACAAACGCAGCGGCTTTGCTGGCCCGGAACCTGCAAGTTGCATTCTGTTCGAAACATAAAGAGGAAAAGCGAATCATAAAATGAATATTAACTGCAGTTTGCTAGATCCCTTTTTTTTGCTCTGTAAAATAGCTGCTGAAGTTGGGTAGACTTTTGATTAGAAGATTTTATGACTGGGTTTTAGTTTAAAAATTTTGAGGAAAAGTGTATTATGCTTTATTACTTTGTGAGATTAGTGTGTTTCCATTGCAATCCTTCAAAAAATGGATTATCTTTCCTAAGGCGATAAGAAAAATGCAACACAAAATAATCCAGGGATGGGCTTGCCAAAATAACAAACCATTCGAGGAACTCAGCACGTGAGGCAGAGTCTATCAAGGCAGAAAGATGGTTAACATTTCGGTTGAGACCCTTCATCTAATCATGACACAGGGTCCTGCCCTGAAAATTCAACCAACCCTCTGCCTCCACAGATGCTACCTGACACATCAAATTCCAACAACAGTTCATTTTTTGCCCTAGCTGAAAGTACCTGTGGAGGGTGGTCCCGGAGTTCTGGGTCTCGGGCAAGGTTTAATCAACACAGTTTGTGGACTGGACTCTAGTTTACATTATGATGTATTTCTGGTTGCTCCTGTTTGTGGGTGATTTTGAATCGGGGCAGCCTGCAGGTAACGAACACTGAGCTGAACTGAATATGCCTGGACTCTTTCAATTTTGTGTTTTATAACCTGTGTTTTTTTTTGTTGCCATTGGCATGATTTGTTTTTTTTTGTGGGCATGGGAAGGTAGGGTTTGATGTTTTTCTCAGGATGGGTTCCATGGTTTTCTTTGTCTTGTGGCTGTCTGTGGGGAAGATGAATCTCAGAGCTGAGTACTGCATGTATTTGGATAGTATTTGTACTTCGAATCTCCCTTATCTCACCAAAATCCTGTACATCTACAACCAACCTTCCTTATCTCACACCCAAACCCTCTGCATACCAGTTAGCTCTTCCCAAACTTGACTATTAATTTTCTATGTTTTAAAAAAATACCACAAGGGCACAGATGTCCCTATAAATAATGATTCCAGAATAGATTTCCATAGATCTTGTTATAACAGGTAAATTCATGCACTGCCCCATTATTCTCTACCTGCATATTATTGTCCACTCCCTTTGTAGACTACTCACAGTTCATTATCTTATCTAGCATTTTATCATAATGTTTTGCATATACTACATTTAATTCTCTCATTGGGAATGGTCATGGGGGGAAGGCAGAAGAATGGGATTTGGAGGAATAATAAATCAGCCAAGATTGAATAGTGGAGCAGACACTCTAGGCTGAGTGGTCTAATGATCTTATGGTCTAATACAGATCCATAATTCCTCGAAGGTTGTGTCACGGTTAGATATGCTCGCGATGAGAGTTTTTGGCACACTGGCCTTCGTAATCAGAGTCCTGAGTACCGGAATTGGGATATTATGGTGACACGTATAAGACGTTGGTGTGGCCAGATTTGGAGTATTGTGCATTGTCCTTGTCACCGACCAACGGGAAAGATATCGATACGATTGAAAGGGTACAGAGAAAATTTACACTGATGTTGCCTAGACCTGTGGACCTGAGTTAGAGAGAAGGTTGAATAGGTTAGAACTTTATTCTGTGGAGTGAGGGGAGATTTGCTACAAGGTATACAAAATTATGAGTAGTATAGATAGTGTAAATGCAGGCAGGCTTTCCCCACTGAGGTTGGGTGGGACTAGAACTAGAGGTCATAGGTTAAAGGTGAAAGGTGAAATACTTAAGGGGAACTTCTTCGCTCAGAGGGTGGTGTGACTGTGGAATGAGCTGCCATTGGAAGTGGTGCGTATGGGTTGTAATATTTACGAGAAGTTTGGATAAGTACATGGATAGGAGGGGTATGGAGGGATATGGTCCGTGCGGGTCAATGAGACTCGGCAGAATAACAGTTTGGCACAAACTAGATGGCTGAAGGGCCTGCTTCTGTGGTGTAGATTATTAATGTAGATCATACAGTAAATAGATGAAGCCAGCAATGATTCTTAGGGTATGCAGCTATTTTAACCACTGCTACCCCAAGGCCCATTCCCACTCTATTTTCTGACATCCCCAACCTCACAGCCTTTAATCTTGTTCAGTAGTCTACTGCATGATCTCTGATCAAAGTCCTTCTGAAAATCCAAAATGGCCCCTCCGCTGCCTCTCTCTTATCTTCCTTATACCCACTGCTAGTTACACCTTTAGAAGATATAAAGGGTTAGTGAAACATGTTTTCCTTTTTGGAACCATGCTGATTCTGCCCAGTCATCTTGTTTTCCTCTGAACTTCCTGATACTGCACCTTAGAAACAGATCCCGAGTCAGAGTTTGATAGCAGGAAAACAGGCCATTCAGCCCACTGTGTCCATCCCAACCCTTCTGCCCAACTACTATAAATCCCACTGGCCCCTATTAGGACCACGTTCTTATGCTCTCCCAGTGCAAACACAGCCTTCCTACAGTGTGACGAGTACTACCTTTAAAACACCTCACTGTACATAATTCTCCAAGTGTTGCGAAGCTGCAGTCTCCATCGAGGTCGTAGCTCAGCTTTAGTTGGTTTTTGAAGTTCGTAAGGATGGTTGAGGTATAATGAGGGGAGATGGGTGTCATATTAGGGTTTAGGGACAGGGATGTCGGGGAGTTAGAGATCAGGACAGAGTCTGGGCTTCCGCTTCACGCTTGAAAGCCAGTGACATGTGTATGGATGCTGGACTGGCCCAGGTCAGTGTGTCCTGGGATTGGAATTAAAATGTGAGCAGGAGGCACAGGGGCCAGTGAGTCAGCGAGCCCAGTGTGTGATCCTGGAGTCTGGGGTCCTGTCATCAGCAAGTCTGAAGGTGAATACCAAAAATCAAAGCCCATTGGTAGTATAGAAGTCTGGAAGCTGAAGCCTGGTGGGCAAAGTGTGAACACTGGAGGCCCAGATCTCTGCCTTGGTGTTGGAAGACTGTCCGTGTTTGTGTGTGGGAGGGGGGAGTAAAGGGGCTTGTTTTTCTGTTGTTGTTTGTTGCTCGTTGTGTTCTGTTTTATTGTGTTCTATGTTGTTCTGCCAAGCATTTTGGGTACGCTGCGTTGGCGCCGGATATGTGTGGTGGCACTTGCGGGCTGCCCCCAGCACATCCTTGTGTTGTGTTAGCGGTTAATGCAAACAATGCATTTCACTGAGTTGCACTGCATTTCAAAAATTAATAGATTAAACAAAGACATAGTTAAGCAAGATGCTCTTTAACTGTATAGTTACAAATATAAATTCTCACCCTTCCTTCATAAGGATAATCCTTTTCTGTTTCTAACCCATGGTTGTACTTTATGTATTCAAAGGCTTGACTTGGCAGACCCCTAGAGAAATATTTGAAAACACAACTGTAAAGCAGGAAATAGCCACAGGGAGTTGTGAAGAATCAGTTCCTGTTTTATGACTTCAAAAGCATCACAATCATAGGATGCAGAGTTCATTACTTTGGACGGATTGTGCATGGGATTGAAATTGCCTCACCGTGCTATAGATAGTAATAATCACATTTTAACTTGAAACTGTAAATAACTTATGACGTCCTGATTATTATGTAGTGCTTTTTTTAGTGGATAAACATTTGTAAAAGGAATGTAGTTGGATTCGTCACAAAGAGAGATTACCCCTATCCCACAGCAGGTGAAGGAGCCTTTGTGGAGAAGGCTGTATTTCATTGAGTTTGAGGAGAATTCGTATGACATCTAAGACACTCATAAATTTCTACAGATGTACTGTGGAGAGTATTCTGACTGGTTGCATCACCGTCTGGTGTGGAGGGGCCACTGCACAGGAACAGATAAAGCTGCAGAAAGTTGTAAACTCAGTCAGCTCCATTATGGGCACGAGCCTCCCCAGCATCGAGGACATCTTCAAAAGACGATGCGTTAGAAAGTCAGCATCCGCCATTAAGGACCGCCATTACTCAGGACACGCCCCCTTCTCATTGCTATCATCAGGGAAGAGGTACAGGAGCCTCAGGACACACACTCAACGACTCAGGAACAGCTTCTTTGCCCCGCCATCAGATTTCTGAATGGATGTTGCACACGTGAAAGCTACCTCACTATTTTTGATAGTTTTGCACTACTTATTTAATTTCTACAAACGTTTGTATTTAATATATACCTTTGTATATTTACTGTAATTCACATTTTTTTCTATTATGTATTGTATTGTACTGCTGCCGCAAAGACAACAAATTTTACATTTGCCATTGATATACTTTATACTTTATTGTCGCCAAACAATTGGTACTAGAACGTACAATCATCACAGCGATATTTGATTCTGCGCTTTCCGCTCCCTGGATATCAAATATTAAATATTAAAAATAGTAAAAATTAGTAAATATTAAAATTTTAAATTATAAATCATAAATAAAAATAGAAAAATGGGAAGTAAGGTAGTGCAAAAAAACCGAGAGGCAGGTCCGGATATTTGGAGGGGACGGCCCAGATCCGGGTCAGGATCCGTTCAGCAGTCTTATCACAGTTGGAAAGAAGCTGTTCCCAAATCTGGCCGTACAAGTCTTCAAGCTCCTGAGCCTTCTCCCGGAGGGAAGAGGGACAAAAAGTGTGTTGGCTGGGTGGGTCGTGTCCTTGATTATCCTGGTAGCACTGCTCCGACAGCGCGCGGTGTAAAGTGAGTCCACGGACGGAAGATTGGTTTGTGTGATGTGTTGCGCCATGATATTAAACCTGATTCTGATTCTAATGATTACTGGATGGTCAACTTTTAGTCCCACATTCAAAATGAAGACCTTTTTGAAAATATGTAACACATCACTGAATCACTCACCCTGAGCAGCCATGGTTGTTGAAGTTCTGAGCGCAGTCTATGAGCTGTTGTTCTGCCTAGGAGAAGTTTTAAAATATCTTAGCCTCATGCAGACTTAGAATGGTGATCAATAATAACTGCTAGCTTAAACGAGGGAAGTTTGGGAGCTACACTTACCAGTGTAAGAAGATGTTTGGACCTTATTGCAATTGCAGATTCCAAGCACCCTGTAGTGGAAAATGTCCAACAGCTCCCACATGCACCCTGTGGAGAACACAATATGTAAATAACTTTAAGACTAGAACCAGAAAAGAGGTTTTATTCTGTGCCTAAAGTATCTTAGTTGTTCATACAGTAGAACTTAGATGCTGCTTAGAGGGCCAAGACCCTAAATTCCACAGTAGAAAACCCTCCCTACTGTGGGTCTCCCTCTCTACTATACCTTCATCTCTAATTTACCAACTTGGACCACTGTCTTCTTTCTTCCAGAATTTTTCTTTGATAGCATTCTCCTGAAGCAATTTAGGGTGCTGTACAAAATAATATATATTCAATGAAGCTTATCCAATGCCTATAAAATAATGAAGTATTTTACATTTAAAATAATACAGATTCAAAGTAAATTTATTATCAAAGAATGTATAAATTATACACCTTGAGATTTGTCTGCTTACAGGCAGCCACAAAGCAAGAAACCTGAATAACCCAGTTTAAAAAAAAATCAAAACCACTGCGCAGAGGAAGAGGGAAACAAAACACATCATCATGCGAACAACAGAAGCAATTCAATAGCATTCCGAAACAGACTGAGTCCCCAGATCCACTCCCAGAGTAGGTCCAAGTCTCAGTCCCAATTTATCACACCAGTGGAGCCAAAACACACAGCAGCCGGACCAGTTCACAGCCTCGGCACCTTGGGGGAGAAAAGTGAAAATTTGCGGGACAGCGAGCAAAATCAGCCTGACCCTTGCCTCCGTTCCCATCACTCGGGCTTCCAGTCTACCTGTGCCGGCATTTAAGTTGTCCAAGCATAAACAACGATGCATCTAATGATAGGATTTATTGAATATAAAATAGTGATAAGTATTTTAAAAATTAAAATAATAATGCCTATACAACAATAAAACATTTCACTTTTAATACTTTATTACGTGTCAGGTCCACACCAAGCAGGATTTCCTGGTGGCCAACCATTTTAATTCCAATCCCCATTCCCATTCCAACATGATGAGGCCACTCTCAGGTTGGAGGAGCAACACCTCATACTCTGTCTGGGGAGCCTCCAACCTGATGGCATGGACATTGCTTTCTCCAGCTTCCACGAATTTTTCCTCCTCCCCTTTCCCTCTTCTTCCATTCCCCACTCTACTTCTTCTCTGAACCTTACCTACCTATTAACTCCCTCCCCCCCACCCGTGCTTCTCCTTCCCCATGGTCTACTCTCCTTTCCCATCAAATTCCTTCTTCTCCAGCCTTTTACCTTTTCCACCGCTCACCTCCCAGCTTTTCACTTCATCTCCCCTCCCCCACGCAACTGGTTTTACCAATCACCTTCCAGTTTGTGCTCTTTCCCCTACCCTCATCTCCTTCTCTGGCTCCTTCCCCCTTCCTTTGCAGTCCTGATGAAGGGTCTCTGCCTGAAACACTAACTGTTTATTCCCCTCCATAGATGCTGCTACGTTCCTCCAGTGCTTTGTTGTTTTTTTTTTGCCCTGGATTTCCAACATCTACAGAAGCTCTTGTGCTTATGAAAATGTTCATTCTGTCCATCATTTATATTGTGTATCCATCTCCTAGCACCGCAGTTTGCTGGAAAAATACTGCAATTTTGGGTATATGACTCCTGAAATGCCCGCTTTGCTGCCGCTGCTACTGTGTGGTAACCAGAATCTCTGGAGCTGAAGGCCTCGAAATCCTCGGCTTTGCTTGTTTCAGTGGCCGGAGAGAGGTTGAAGGCACTTGGCAGAGGATGGCGCTCGGGAGGCTGTATTGGAGAGGCTGCTCGGAAGCTCAGAGTTTTCAGACAGATGGACTCAGGGTCGGCTGGGTTCAGCTGCTTCCAAGGCATCGGCAAGTTGACGGTGCCTGGAGGTTTATGGCAGGGAGTTTCTCCCTTTTGCCGCCTGCTATCAGGGACTCGGGAGTCGATCGACTTGGGACTTTGAGACTTTTTTTTACTGTGCCCATGGTCTGTTCTTTATCAAATTATGGTATTGCTCTGCATTGCTGTAACTATATGTTATAATTATGTGGTTCTGTCAGTGTTAGTCTTTGGTTTGTCCTGTTTTCTGTGATATCACTCTGGAGAAACATTGTATCATTTCTTAATGCATGTATGCATTTCTAAATGACAATAAAAGAGGACTGAGTGTTCTCATAATCTAATATGTTGGCTTGCACAAGATTCAAGATTGTTTGATGTCATTTCCGGCATATAAGTGTAAAGAACAAAATAATTGTAACTTTGGATCTGATACAGCACAGAAAACACAATATGATAAAGAACACAATAAATATAAATACTTAAAATAGCATATATACATCGATTGATGTATAGGCGGAAACGATAGGGTCTTTTAAGAGATTCCTGGATGGATACATGGAGCTTAGAAAAATAGAGAGTTATGGGTAAGCCAAGGTAGTTCTAAGGTAGGGACATGTTCAGCACAACTTTGTGGGCCGAAGGGCCTGTATCAGGCTGTAGGTTTTCTATGTTTAGTGTGGGCACGTGGCCAAGTGGTTAAGGCATTCGACCAACGATCTGAAGGTTGTGAGTTTGAGCCCCAGCCGAGGCAGCGTGTTGTGTTCTTGAGTAAGGCACTTAACCACACATTGCTCTGCGATGACACTGGTGCCAAGCTGTATCGGCCCTTGCCCTTCCCTTGGACAATATTGGTGTCGTGGAGGGGGGAGACTTGCAACATAGGCAACCGCCGGCCTTCCATACAACCTTGCCCAGGCCTGCGCCCTGGAGAATGAAGACTTTCCAGGCGCAGATCCATGGTCCCGCAAGACTAACGGATGCCTTTTATATATATGTTTCTATGATTGTATGTCCATAAAGAGGTGCGAGGCACGGAGTGCCTGTACTCAAGGTGACTGACAGGAAATGAGAAAGTAGTGGTGGTTGGACTGGGTTAGTGGGTGCAGGTGTCTTGTTGCTGTTTTCCATGTGGGAGATCTGTTAGGTTCTTCTGTGTGAGAGAGGGGATTGGAGGTTTGGGGTTTTTGTGAGCTTTTCTTTCTTTTCTCGTGTGGGGGGATTTATATCTTTCTTTCTTCGACTTCCATGGTTTTCTTTGTTTCGTGGCTATCTGGAGAAAATTAATCTCAGAGTTGTATACAGCATACACATTTTGATAATAAATGAACTTCTGAACCTTTGTTTTTGTGTCTGGTGGTCGTAGCGTGGAGGTTACTTCTCCCTGATGGCAGTGGGACCAACAGTCCACGAGCGGTGTGGGGGGGATCCTTCATGATGTTACTGGTCCTTTTTCCAGCACCTTTCTGTATGCGTGTCCTTGATGGCGGGTGGGCTGGTGCTGGTGATGTGTGGGGTAGTTTTGACCACCCATTCGAGAGCCTTCCTGTCCTCTGCAGTGTAGTGTTCAAGAGTACGTACTTTTGAAGTTAACTCTGACCATTCACTGTGCTTAGCTGTAAAACTATTTTCGACGCACGCTGCTGCAGGTCTAGCTCACTGGCTAATAGTGCGATACTGCACACTTTGCCCTTACTCTGCCTGGTTGTCGTGGAAACACCAGCCATCCCACCTCTCCTGGAAGTTCCGGGAGTCTCC
Source organism: Mobula birostris (assembly GCF_030028105.1). NCBI lineage: Eukaryota > Metazoa > Chordata > Chondrichthyes > Myliobatiformes > Myliobatidae > Mobula > Mobula birostris. The sequence continues at coordinate 3,232,984 of NC_092383.1, read as the reverse complement.
CGCAAATTAATAGTGGCTCCCTGATGCCCGCAAATTATATACAATGTCCTGGAAATTGATTTTTTTGAGAGCGAGCATGAGAGAACGCGCGAGAGAGAGTGAGAGAGCGAGCACAAGAGCAAGAAAGCAAGCGCGAGAGAGAGTGAGAGCGACCACGAGAGAGAGCGAGAGAGCACGCACATGAGAGAGTGAGAAAGCAAGCGCGAGAGAGTGAGAAAGCAAGTGCGAGAGAGCGAGAGAGAGCAAGAGCAAGAAAGCAAACGTGAGAGAGCGAGAGCAAGAGCGAGAAAGCAAGTGCGAGAGAGAGTGAGAGCAAGAAAGCACGCAATAGAGAGAGAGTGAGAGCAAGAGCAAGAGCGAGAGAGTTCCAAAAAAAGAAAATATGAAACGTACGTCACCCCAGACTACACTAAAGTGTACCCCTGCCTAATAGGGGTCAAAATAATGACAGTGTTGCTCACTGCACTGTTTGCAACAGTGACTTTTCTATTGCCCATGGTGGTTTAAGACTGTAAAAGACATGTTGAGGTGAGTTTAACAGCTGTCATTCGTTCATTAGAATATTTAAACTAGCTGGCCAGCTGCTAAGGAGCTACTCTATTGCAGACATCCCACCTCTCCTGGAAGTTCCGGGAGTCTCCCGCAAATTGATGGTGCTACCTCCCTGAAATGAGTTTTTGCAGGGTGGGATGTCTGAAACAGTAAGGACACCCAGAGTGACTTCGAGATTCGTTTTAAGAGTTTATTAACACGATGTCATGGAGAGTCTGCAGCAGTCTCCATCACCACCAGAACTCTGAATTCTAGGTTATACCAAGCTCATATTTATACAGCAAGACAAACAACTTCACATAACTTTGTTTGGCCTCCCAAGGTTAGTACATTATCAATCGCTTAAAAGACATGTCAATTATTCTCTCAGGGTGAGTCTAGCGATCTAACAGTCCTCTTTGTTCCCTGTTATCAGGGCTCATAATTTACCCCCAGACACATCCTCCCTCCTGGTTCCAGGGGCCTAGTATCTTATTAATTGGAGTTCACTTATCATCCAAGGTTATTCTCGATACACATCAGCAGTCTTAAGCCCAGCTGCTCCAGAATGGTCAGTATCCCATCAGACATTAGTTTTAATCATTTCTACCACAATGGAACATCATTGTCTCCCTCTCTGAGCTGTCTCACCACTTGAGTATTTTCAGCATTTTCTGCTTTTTATTGCATTTTCCCAGTGTCCATAGAATTTGCTTTTCCTTTGACTGTATTCCTTCTGTGGCTGATTTAGTGACCATAAATTATGAAACTTTACCTGATTTTTCACGGGCGTGACATAATTTCCTTTTTTTCTCCAATCTATGGACTTGGGTAATGGGCCATCTTTCATGTAATGGTTCCCCCGCGTAGCTGAACAGTTCTATTGGACAAAGGAAACAATTCTTTTAGGAAAAGTAAACTTAGTCATATTGAGGCCTGAAGATTGTTATTCACCACAGACTGGAGCCCAGCTCTTTATTTCAGATGACAATCATAGAGTCATAGAAAAGTATAGCACAGAAACAGGCCCTTTGGCCCATCCAGTCCGAGCCAAACCATTTAAACTACCTACTCACATTGACCTACATTCGGACAGTAGCCCCCCCCATACCCCACCCATCCACGTACCCATTCAAACTCCTCTTAAACACTGGAATTGAGTTTGCATGACAGCTTGTTCACATTCTGAAGTTTCCCCTCAAGTTCCATTTAAACATTTCACCTTTCACCCTTAAAACCCATGACTTTTATTCGTTGTCCCATCCAACCTCAGTGGAAAAAGCCTGCTTGCACTTACTCTATCTACACCGCTCATAATTTGGCATACTTCTACCAAGGCACCTGAGTTTTGATCGATTTAAGCTCTGAGTCAAATTGAAAAGGTTGGATACATGCATTATAGAGGTGGCAGGGCTCGAGCCCGAGAGCAAGGAACAACCCAAGCTTTGCACGATTTCAGCGCCGGACCGGATCGAAAAGGTCAGGGGGTCAGGGACGTGCCAGTTCAGCTCACTGCTCCGCGAGGTTTACTCGTCTCTGCACTGAACTGAGGCTAACGGGCTTCTGAATCATCAGTTTCAGTTCTGAATGCTATCGGCTGACTTTTCTTGTTTGCACGATTTGTTTTTGTTCTCTCTCTGCATACTGGGTGTTTGACCGTCTTCTTTTGTTTTAATGGGTTCTATTGTGTTTCTTTGTTTTGTGGCTGCCTGTAAGGAGATGGATTTCAAGGTTGTATAAAGTGTACATACTTCGATAATAAATGTACTTTGAACTTTGAACTTGCAGGCTGCCCCCATTAAATCGTTAAGTTGTGTTGGCTGTTAATGCAAACAATGCATTTCACTATTCAGTATATTTCAATGTACATGTGATAAATAAAGATGTAAATGAAAAAGATGAAATGGAAAGATGATTCTGCTAGTTTTCATGAACTACTCTGCCATGATTAGAAACTCAGATTCAAGGAATATCTCAATTATATAATTACGAAAAAAATATATATAATTGCCAGGCTTCTGGGCTTTGTATAGCCTGGTTAGTTATTGGAACACCATTAAATAATGTAGAAATTAATCTGCAGGAGATATAGTCCGGAGTAACTCCAGCATTGTCTATACAATAACATTGCAGAGTATTTATGTGTAGGAATAAGCCACAAAACATTGAAAAGCAACTGTACAGCAAGAGATTAAAAAAGTATTTTATTTCTGAAGCACCTTTCGCCAGGGGGCGTTTCAGCTAATGAAGTATCTTTGAAACCTAGGGAAAGGCAGCAGCCATTATCTGGACAGACTAAGCTACAACAAAAAGCAGTGAGATAACGTTGAGAGTTTCTCTGGGAGGGTTCCCCTGCTTTTTTGAAATTATGCTGTTTCATTCTCTATGGCCATGTGCACAGAGTATACAAAATCATGAGGGGTATGGATAAGGTTTTCCACTTTTCCACTGAGGTTGAGTGAGACTAGAACTAGAGGTCATAGATTACCATAGGGATGAGCTGGGGACAGCCCACAAGTGTCCTTACACTTCTGACACCAAAGTAGCATGCCCACAACTTAGTAGCTGTAACCAGAGCATTCAGAGGAAACCCACGCTATCACAGGGAGAATGTGTAACCTTCTTAGGAACAGTGGCAGAATTGAACCTGGGTGCTGACCCTAAAGTGTTGCACTATCCACTACGCCACTGTGTCACCCACAGATTAGAGGAGGACATTAGTAAAACATCCAAACAAAGGCACTTCAAGCACTGATACCATTAACAATGCAGCGTATAAAGAGTTAGAATATAATGAACTCACGATCTCCTAAGCCAGAGATGAAAGTGTTTCCCACCAGAAAAGTGGAAAAGGAAAATTATAAAACTAGATGAGAAAGGAGAGGACATAAATTCCAAATAAGGTTGAATACACAGTCAAGGTGTGTTCATGTTCTTGAGTTATGTTATTCCTCTCCATGCCTGGTGGCACTTTGGGTGATAACCTTGCCACTTCTTTAGCATTTTGCCTTTTTTTTAAATGAGGCTTAGTCACTAGCTCGAGGTTCAACCCAGCACGGGTGCAAAGCGCGCAAGGGGCCGGCCGGATTTGACCCGGAACCACTCACCTCAAAGTCCGACGCTGACGCCACTACACTACCAGCCAGCATGTTCTCGACTAACACACAGAAAATGCTGGAGGAACTCAGCATGCCAGGCAGCATGTGTGGAGGGGAATAAACAGCTAATATTTTGAGCAGAGACTTTTCATCAGGAAGCGGGGAGAAGCCAGAATACTTGTGCCACTGATGGTCTTGTTCCTCGGACTTTTTGCCTTGCTTAGTGATACTTTCATTCTGTGTTTTATCCCTGGGTATCCGATATTAGTCTTTCCCTTTTAGTGCACGAGCATAAAACCCAAGGAGATAACAGCTGAAAGAAGTCGGTACCTGTGGTTCTTTCATCAAGTATAGTTCCTTAAACTCACTGAAGGTCATGTCAGAAAATTGGTTGAGACCCACTGTAGAAAAGGAATTGATACATTAGGCCTTTGCAGTACTGTGTCTGGGGAATTACGTCAACGTAAATAGTACAGATTGCACAACATTTACAGTGAATGTATTACTTCACAACTGTAATTTTAATAGATTACATTGTTTTTCTTCACTCTGTATCGGTCTATGAAGTAACCTCGGCTGTTGTACATGGAGTATATATAAAGGCATCTGTTAGGTCTTGCAAGACCATGGATCCGCGCCTGGAAAGTCTTCACTCTCCAGGGCGCAGGCCTGGGCAAGGTTGTATGGAAGACCAGCAGTTGCCCATGCTGCAAGTCTCCCCTCTCCACGACACCAGTGTTGTCCAAGGGAAGGGCATTAGGACCCATACAGCTTGGCACCAGTGTCGTCGCAGAGCACTGTGTGAGTAAGTGCCTTGTTCAAGGACACAACACATTCCCTCGGCTGGGGCTCGAACTCACGACCTTCAGATCGCTAGTCCAATGCCTTAACCACTTGGCCACATGACCACACGGAGTGTATATATATTGCATGGCAATAGTTAATCAAATTAACTTCAATCCATGATGTTTCAACAAACTCTAAAATAACCGGAAGTTTTTAGTTCTAATGTGTTGACCTCATGACCTTGCTTTTCACCTTTTTGCTCTTCTTTCCGTTTAATCTTAATCGTTTTTAGGGTATTTAGAAACACTGGGGAAACTGGAGCCAGGCGATTTGTCTATCTGGCACAGCAAAAACACTCTAGCAAATTTCTCCAGATGTGCTGTGGAGAGCTTTCTAACCGGTTGCCTCTGGTACGGAGGCTCGGGCCACTGCAGAGGGTCGAAAAGAGCTGCCGAGGCTTGGGAATTCAGCCAGTTCCCTCTCGAGCACAAGCCTCCCCAGCATTGAGGACACTTCCGAAAGCCGATGCTTCAAGCAGTCGGCATCCATCGTGAAGGACCCTCACCACCCAGGACTTGCCAGCTTGTCACTACTAGCATCTGGGAGGAGGTACAGGAGTGTGAAGACGCACACTGAATGCTTCAGGAACTGCCTTTTCCCCTCACATACTTAGTTATACGACCACCATTTTGTGTGAAGAAATGCCATAACTCTCCGAACAGCACTGATTTAATTTTAAAGTTGTGCCCTCTTATTCCGCTCTGGGCTCAATTTAATTGATCGATATGCAGAGCTTTGTCTAGTTAAAGGGAGCTATAAATCCAGTTATAAGTATAAACTCAGTGGCCACTTTATTAGATATACCCTGTACCTAATAAAGTGGCTACTAAGTGTATGTTCACAGTCTTCTGCTGCCACTTCAACTTTTGATGCGTTGTGTATTCAGGGATGCTCTTCTGCACACCACTGTTGTAACGGGTGGTTACTTGAGTTACTGTCGCCTTCCTGTCAGCTTGAACCAGTCTGGCCATTCTCCTCTGACCTCTCTCATTAACAAGGTGCTTTTGTGGGCAGGTGGCCAAGTGGTTATGGCACTGGACTAGCAACCTGAAGGTCGTGAGTTCGAGTCCCAGCCGAGGCAACATGTTGTGTCCTTGAGCAAGGCACTTAATCACACGTTGCTCTGCGACGACACTGGTGCCAAGCTGTATGGGTCCTCATGCCCTTCCCTTGGACAACATTGGTGTCGTGGAGAGGGGAGACTTGCAGCACGGGCAACTGCTGGTCTTCCACACAACCTTGCCCAGGCCTGCGCCCTGGAGAGTGAAGACTCTCCAGGCGCAGATCCATGGTCTCACAAGACTAATGGATGCCTTGCCCACAGAAATGCCACTCACTGGATGGATTTTTGTTTATTGCACTGTGAACTCTAGATGGTTGTGTGTGAAAATCCCAGGAGATCAACAGTTTCTGAGATACTCAAACCAACGATCTGGCACCAACAATCATTCCATGGTCATGATCACATTTCTTCCCTATTCTGATGTTTGGTCTGAATCTCTGAACCTCTGGACCATGTCTGCCTGCTTTTATCCACCGAGTTGCTGCTACATGATTGGCTGATTAGAGATTTGCATTAACGAGCAGGTGTACAGGTGTACCTAATACACTGGGCACTGAGTGTATTTGAATGGACTCACTCTGAAAGGAGTGTTCGCCACTGTTGTGAGCATCAATCTTTCTCTTGTTCTGGATGAAAGTGTGCATCCTGTTGGTATACTCCTCTGTGCTGTAGTCTTTGTTGTGCTGAGCGGGAATCAAGTAAAATATTATCAATAACAGTTCGCATTTACAGTATGTATCAACTATTAATGTAGTGAAACATCCCAGAAAGCAGAACCAAATAAAATATGTCATTAAAGCCCACGTTAGGTGGCGAATAAAGACTGTCTTTAGAAGGGAAAGGTTGCACGATATCCACACCCGAGAAACTGGCAATATGAAAGGTCACTTGGCAATCAGCATACAAAGGAATAAGCTTTACAGTGAGCTGCCTCACTCCCCCCCCAACACCCCACAGTCTTCCGTCTACCCATAGACATGCAGATCTTTTCCAAGAATCTATCCAATTCTTTTGCACGCAGTTGACTTTGCTTCCACTGCCCTTTCACGTAGCACAATCCAGATTGTAAAAAAAATCACTGAATGAAATAAGATTTAAACCGGATCAGCAAATTTGCTAATCACACTAAGACTGGGGGTGTCGTGGACAGCGAGGAAGGCTAGCAAAGCTTGCAGTGGGATCAGAACTGGCTGGAAAAATGGCAGATGGAGTTTAATACAGACAAGTGTGAGGTGTTGCACCTTGGGGGGACAAACCAGGATCGGACTTAGCCAGTGAACAGCTGGGCACTGAGGAGAATGGTAGAGCAGAGAGATCTGGGAACCCAGATCCATACGTCCTGGAAAATGGTCTCACGGGTAGAAAGGGGTGAAAGGAGAGCTTTTGGCACATTGGCCTTCATGGGTGGCAGGGTAGAGTAGTGGTTAGCATAACGCTTTGCAGTGCAGGCGACCCGGGTTCAATTCCCGCCGCAGCCTGTAAGGAGTTTGTACGTTCTCCCTGTGACCGTGTAGATTTCCTCTGGGTGCCCTGGTTTCCTCCCACAGTCCAAAGACGTACCAGTGAATTGCAAATTGCCCCCTGATTAGGCTCAGATTAAATCGGGGGCATTGCCGGGCAGAGTGTCTCATTGTCCACAAGACCGAGGAGGATGAAACGAAGGAACGGGCACATCTGTGGAGATTTTCACAGTCACAGGATATCTGAAGGTGGTTGACAGTTAATTAAGTATTTTGTAATATAGGAAATTCTACATCCATTCTGGCTGCAGTCAGTCCCCAAAGGCCGTGAAGTGATCATGATGAGATAATTATCTTGGTAGTGTAGGAATACAGGCAGATCTAAAGGATCTAGGTTTGTTAATCAATGTCACAAACCAATGTAATAAGCACAAGCAATAAGGGACAGGTTGCACGTGCAGGACGGTGTCTCACATAATGTTTGCATTGTGGCCGGTACCACAGGGGGAGGAAAATATCATGACCTTCCACCTTATCTATGCCCCACATGATTTCTGCCATCAGCAGTAGCAACAATTGAAACCCGTGACCATTTATGCGAGAGGCTGGAAGTGGGGTAGCAATGGAGAAGGCAGCCTGTCAAATGCAGCAGACATAAGATGCCCAAGAAACTCAGCAGGTCAAGCAGCATCAATGGAGGGAAATAAACAGTCGATGTTTTAGACCGAGACCTGTCATCAGGACCAGAAAGGAAAGAGTCAGAATAAGAAGGTGGGGAGAGGGGGAGGAGTACAAGCTGGCAGGTGACAGGTAAGACCAGGTGAGGGGGAAAGTGGGTGGGTGGGTGATTAAGGACAAAGTAAAAAGCTGGCAGGTGACAGGTAAGACCAGGTGAGGGGGAAGGTGGGTGGGTGTAAAATCAGGTGAGGGGGAAGGTGGGTGGGTGTAAAATGAGGTGAGGGGGGAGGTGGGTGGGTGGGTGATTAAGGACGAAATAAAAAGCTGGCAGGTGACAGGTAAGACCAGGTGAGGGGGAAAGTGGGTGGGTGGATGATTAAGGACGAAGTAAAAAGCTGGCAGGTGACAGGTAAGACCAGGTGAGGGGGAAGGTGGGTGGCTGGAGCAGGGGGATGAACTGAGAAGCTGGCAGGTGACAGGTAAGACCAGGTGAGGGGGAAGGTGGGTGGATGGAGCAGGGGGATGAACTGAGAAGCTGGCAGGTGACAGGTGGAAGAGTGAAGGGCTGAAGAAAAAGGAACTTTCTTCTGCCTCTAGTTGTCAACTCCCACACCCTGGGGGAAAGAATGTGACCACCTACCTTATCTATGCCCCTCGTATTTTATAAATCTCTATAATCATCACAGAGACACGAGTTCATATCCCAACATGACTTCTGAATGGATCTAGTGTAAATTGAGTAAATTAAACATGCCGGAATTTAAAGGCCAGTGTTGGTGACCATTATTAATGCAAAAACCCAAGCTTGTTGTTCTCACCTACCCCTGTGAATGGCCCTGGTCCTTAAAGACTTCAAACACAACTTGTTTGGCCAGTACAGGTTGAGGTGGCACAGAAGTGCAGCAATTAGAGTAACACTTTACAAGGTCAGCTGGAAGGGCAGGGCTCCAGGAGAGGACAGTGGGCCATGGGAGAAAGGGAAGCAGGAGGGGAACCAGAGGGAGGTGAAAGGTAGCTAAAGAGAAGAGAAGGGGTGAAAAGGGAAGCAGAATGAAGAATGGAAAAAGAGAAAGGAGAGAAGTTACCAGAAGTTAACACAATCGATGTTCATACCATCAGGTCATCAAATGCAGACTAGGAGAATGGCAGAAATGGGCAGCCTTGAGCAGATGTGGAGAAGATAGAAGGCAGGGTTTCAGGGCCAGAGGATGAGCGGATGTGGAGACGGCAGAAAGCAGAGTTTCGGGGCCAGAGGATAATTTTGATAAGGCAACTGAGGAAAATGATGGAGTTAAAGTCAGAGTTTGTGTTCCAAGCCAAAAGTGCAAACACGAGTGGGTTACCATGGGCCACTTTTGGAAGAGTAGGGGGACTTATTCTCAATCTCCGGACATTACCCCTCCTTCAAGCAGCTTACTAATGTATTACAACACAGAACTAGACCACTCAGTCAATCAGGTCAACGTCTCTCCCGGCAGACCAGTTGCTCTCTTATTTCCCTTCAGCCCACCTCTCCTGTACCCTTACAATTCACACGCTCATCAGCTCCCCTTTCGTTCATTTGCCACTCATCTACACCAATTCACAGCAGCTCTTTAACCTGCCAGTTCATCTTCGAGATGTGGACAGTCCCAAATACCCGGAGAAAACCTGCACGATCAGGGCTAGGATGTACAAGTGCCACAAGATGGTACCCAAGGCCAGTATTAGACGCAGATCCCTGGAACTGTGAGCTAGCAGAACTAACTGCTGCCAATCCTGGGCTTGAACGCGATACAGTTCAGGTTTTACAATAACCATGTCAAAGCAGGGAAGAATAGAATTAGGAAGCAAGAGGGCAGAGACTGGAGGTATTGGACCACTTTCTATGGACTCACTTTCAAGGACTCTACAACTCATGTTCTCAATATTATTTATTTATTTATTTATTTATTATTTGATTTTTTTTATATTTGCCTGGTTTGGTCCTCTTTTGCACATTAATTGTCAGCCTTTGTGTAGGTTTTCATTGATTCTATTGCATTTCTTTGTTCTACTGTGAATGCCTGCAAGAAAATGAATCACGAGATAGTATATGGTGACATACACGAACTTAGATAGCAAATTTACATTGAACTTTGGAGGAACAGGTGGATCAGAGGTGACCTGTATTGAAAAAGAAATGTTTACATTTGCGTCTCACTGTTTCTAAGAACATACAGAACTGTGCAAGTCTTAGGCACATATATATAGCTACAGTGCCTAAGAAGCATAGTAATTTTGTGTATTGCACTGTACTACTGCTGCAAAAAAAAAATTTCATGACATACGTGAGTGATGATAAAGCTGATCCTGATCTGGGTCTCTGTTGTGGACTGAGAGTGGGAAGGGGACAGGGAGAGGGGAATCATGGTTGGGAAAAGGGGAAGGCAGAGGGGAACACCAGAGAGACATTCTGTAATGATCAATAAACCAGTTGTTCAGAATGAAAGGACCTTGCCTGGTGTCTCAGGGCTGAGTGTGTCTGCTCCAACACCACACGTACCCTGGTACTCCATCTCCCCCAACTGTCCCACGTGGCTCCCGTGGCACTCCACCCTCACCATTCCCAACATCCTTAGCTCCCATCAGATTTACAAACTCGCTCTCCGCTCCACGTTGGCAAATACAGTATTGTGCAAACGTCTTAGGCACCCAAATATATATAAACTCCCAAGACTTCTGCACAGTACTCTAGGAGTTTGAATTTTTCTTTATGTAGGTGTCACTGGCAATGAAATGTTACATCAAGGTGGTAAATATGGGAGATATTGTGTGCATAGCAAGATTCATGGCTTGAAATAGCAAACAGCAAGGGGCATCATTTTATGGTGATTGTAGTAGTGTTTGGGGGGATGCCAGAGGTAGATTTTTTTACACAGATAATGGCGCGTGTGTGGGACACATTACCAGGGCTGCTGGTAAGGGCAGATACGTCGGCGACATTTAAGAGATTCTGACATAGGCACATGGATGTTAGCAAAATGGAGGGTTATGTGGGAGGAAGGGTTCGATTGATCTTAGGGGTCAGCACGACATTGCGTTCTACTTTCTATGATACAATATTCCTAGGAATCGGACATTTAAAAAGGACGGGAATTTCTCAGAATGGGAATGCAGAAAAGCAGAAGTGTGGAAGTTTCGCAGAGCTGTGGGGACTTCCCATGAGTCACAATGAGGTAGTTCCTTCCTTGAATGAAGTTTAGAAATAGACAAAGGGACCTAGCTTAAGCTCTGAGTAGGCGATGAGTAGAGGAGACTCAGTTCCTACACCACCAGGTTCAGGAACAGTTATTACCCCTCAACCATCAGGTCCCACACCACCAGGTTCAGGAACAGTCATTACACCTCAACCATCAGGTCTCATGCCACCAGGTTCAGGAACAGTTATTACCCTACAACCATCAGGTCCCACACCACCAGGTTCAGGAACAGTTATTACCCCTCAACCATCAGGTCCCACACCACCAGGTTCAGAAACAGTTATTACCCCTCAACCATCAGGTCCCACACCACCAGGTTCAGGAAGTTATTACCCCTCAACCATCAGGTCCCACACCACCAGGTTCAGGAACAGTTATTACCCCTCAACCATCAGGTCCCACACCACCAGGTTCAGGAACAGTTATTACCCCTCAACCATCAGGTCCCACACCACCAGGTTCAGGAACAGTTATTACCCTACAACCATCAGGTCCCACACCACCAGGTTCAGGAACAGTTATTACCCCTCAACCATCAGGTCCCACACCACCAGGTTCAGGAACAGTTATTACCCCTCAACCATCAGGTCCCATGCCACCAGGTTCAGGAACAGTTATTACCCTACAACCATCAGGTCCCACACCACCAGGTTCAGGAACAGTTATTACCCTACAACCATCAGGTCCCACACCACCAGGTTCAGGAACAGTTATTACCCCTCAACCATCAGGTCCCACACCACCAGGTTCAGGAACAGTCATTACACCTCAACCATCAGGTCCCATGCCACCAGGTTCAGGAACAGTTATTACCCTACAACCATCAGGTCCCACACCACCAGGTTCAGGAACAGTTATTACCCTACAACCATCAGGTCCCACACCACCAGGTTCAGAAACAGTTATTACCCCTCAACCATCAGGTCCCACACCACCAGGTTCAGGAAGTTATTACCCCTCAACCATCAGGTCCCACACCACCAGGTTCAGGAACAGTCATTACACCTCAACCATCAGGTCCCACACCACCAGGTTCAGGAACAGTTATTACCCCTCAACCATCAGCTCCCACATCACCAGGTTCAGGAACAGTTATTACCCCTCAACCATCAGGTCCCACACCACCAGGTTCAGGAACAGTTATTACCCCTACAACCATCAGGTCCCACACCACCAGGTTCAGGAACAGTCATTACACCTCAACCATCAGGTCCCACACCACCAGGTTCAGGAACAGTTATTACCCCTCAACCATCAGCTCCCACATCACCAGGTTCAGGAACAGTTATTACCCCTCAACCATCAGGTCCCACACCACCAGGTTCAGGAACAGTTATTACCCCTCAACCATTAGGCTCCTGAACCATTATGGATAACTTCACTCAGCTCAACACTGAACTGATTCTGTGACCTATAGACTCACTTTCAAGGACTCTATAACTCATGTTGTCAGTATTTATTTTATTTCACTGCACAGTTTATCTTGTTTTGTACATTGGTTATTTGTCAGTCTTGGCTTATGCATAGTTTTTTTTGTAGATTCTGTACTATTCCTTTACTTTTCCTATAAATGCCTGCAAGAAAACGAATCTCAGGGTGGTACATGGTAACAAATATATAATTTGATAATAAGTTTTACTTTGACGTGGGCAATCTGGTCTATAAAAGCTCAGACTCAGTGGGTGGAGGGAGAAAGCTAGAAAATATGAACAGCAGTAGGGTGCATCTTTGAAACGGGGGGTGGGGGTGGAGGCAGAAACAACAAAGCACAAATATTTACCATTATCATCCATTTCTTGAAAGTATTTATTTCTGTAAAACAAAGCAAAGAAAATTATCTCATTTAAATCACCATGCTCCCTCTGTTACTAAGTTTGCTGATGCTCAATATGCTACATTATAGGCATCCGTTAGTCTTGTGAGACCATGGATTTGCGCCTTGGAAGGTTTCCAGGGCGCAGGCCTGGGCAAGGTTGTATTGAAGACCAGCAGTTGCCCATGCTGCAAGTCTCCCCTCTCCACGCCACTGATGTTGTCCAAGGGAAGGGCATTAGGACCCATACAGCTTGGCACCAGTGTCGTCACAGAGCAATATGTAGTTAAGTGCCTTGCTCAAAGACACAACACGCTGCCTCGGCCAAAGCTCAAACTCACTAGACCGAAGCCTTAACCACTTGGCCACACGCCAACACAATATGGTACATATATTGTCTGTATCAATAAAATTGCACTCCTTTTAGTTACGTCCCAATCACAACCAGTCCATTCCACTCAATACCATCCCTGTTGTTGCAATGAGAGTCGCAGCGTCACGGTGCCATCGTGGTCAGTGCAATGCTTCACAACACCAGTAATCAGCGATCAGGATCCGATTCTGCGAGGAGTTTGTTCCTGCCTGTAACGAGTTTATACACTCTCCCCATGACTGCCTGGTTTCCGCCGGCTGCTCCAGTTTCCTCCCGCCATCCAAAGCTTAGGGTTAGTAAGTTGCGGGCATGTCATGTTGGCGCGGGAAGCGTGCCGACACTTGCGGGCTGCCCCCGGCACATCCTCAAACTGTGTTGGTTGTTGGTGCAGACCAACACAGTCCGAGGTTGTTGGTTGTTTCATGTACAGAACTATGCAAAAGTGGTTGGGTGTGTATGTGTGTGTATGTGTATATATATATATATACACACACACACCCAGGGTGCCTGAGATTTTTGCAAAATACTGCAGTAATTTTATGTATTGCATTGTACTGCTGCAAAATAAAAAAATAAATTTCATGATATTTGTGAGTGATGATAAACCTGAATTTGATCTGGGTCTCTATTGCGGAATGAGAGTGGGAAGGGGGCAGGGAGAGGGGGATCATGGTTGGGAAAAGGGGAAGGCCCTTTTCCCAACCATGGGAATTTCCCAAGGCCTCCAGTTCAGACAACATCCTCATGAGTTGTTTCTATACCTTTTCTAGTTTAATTACCATAAGACCGTAAGATATAGGAGCAGAATAAGGCCATTTGGCCCATCAAGTCTGCTCTGTCATTTCATCATGGCTGATCCATTTTTCACCTTCGCCCCAAAATCCTACCTTCTCCCTGAATCCCTTCATGCCTTGACCAGTCAAGAATCTATCAACCTCTGCCTTAAATACACATAAAGGCTGTATGTGCTAACAAATTCCATAGATTCACCACTCTCTGGTAAAGAAATTCTTTTTCACCTTCGTTTTAAAAGGACACCCATCTATTCTGAGGCTGTGCCCTCTGGTCAAAATCAAATCAAATCAAGTTTAATTGTCATTCAACCCACACATGAACACAGCTGAATGAGAGAGCGTTCCTCTGGGTCTGAGGTGCAAAAACATACACGCGCATTCAAAATAATAAGAAAGGTGAAAAAAGAGCACGGTAACGTAAGAAAACAAATTTCTAATCCAGGTCCTTGGAGCGACAAATCCTGCAAATTGACGGTTCCCAGCAGTCCTGCCTGTAACTCCACCAATCCAACACTGGAGGGCAGCACTGGTGGGTGAGGCCACCCCAACCGAGCCTGGACGTCATGCTGTAATGCAATCCCAACAATTGAGGGCTTGTCCTAGCTACAATGAGGCGACACTGCTGTCTCATTGCCTGTCCCACCAGCAAACAAGTCTCTCCCATCATAGGAAGCATCCTCTCCATGTTCACTCTATCAAGACCTTTCACCAGTCGACAGGTCACAGCTCATTCTGCTTAATTCTATTGAGTACAAACTCAGGGCCATCAAACTCTCTTCACATGACAATCTGTTCAATCCAGGAATAATTTTTGTGAACCTCTTATTAGTCCTCTCCAGTTTCAGCACATGCTTTTTGAGATAAGGGGCCCAAAACTGCTCACAATACTCCAAGTGAGGTCTCTCCAGTGCTTTATAAAGTCTCAACACCCTTGCTTTCATATCCCAGTCCCCTTTAAATGAACGCTAACATCCCACTTGCCTTCCTCACCACAGATTCAAACTGCAAATGAACCTTTAGGGAATCTTGCATAGGAACTCCCAAGTCACATTGCCTCTCAGATTTTTGAATTTTCTCTCCATTTAGGAAATAGTCTACCCTTTCATTTAGAAACATAGAAACATAGAAAATAGGTGCAGGAGTAGGCCATTCAGCCCTTCGAGCCTGCACCGCCATTTATTATGATCATGGCTGATCATCCAACTCAGAACACCGCCCCAGCCTTCCCTCCATACCCCCTGACCCCCGTAGCCACAAGGGCCATATCTAACTCCCTCTTAAATATAGCCAATGAACTGGCCTCAACTGCTTCCTGTGGCAGAGAATTCCACAGATTCACCACTCTCTGTGTGAAGAAGTTTTTCCTAATCTCGGTCCTAAAAGGCTTCCCCTCTATCCTCAAACTGTGGCCCCTCGTTCTGGACTTCCCCAACATCGGGAACAATCTTCCTGCATCTAGCCTGTCCAATCCCTTTAGGATTTTATACATTTCAATCAGATCCCCCCTCAATCTTCTAAATTCCAACGAGTACAAGCCCAGTTCATCCAGTCTTTCTTCATATGAAAGTCCTGCCATCCCAGGAATCAATCTGGTGAACCTTCTTTGTACTCCCTCTATGGCAAGGATGTCTTTCCTCAGATTAGGGGACCAAAACTGCACACAATACTCCAGGTGTGGTCTCACCAAGGCCTTGTACAACTGCAGTAGTACCTCCCTGCTCCTGTACTCAAATCCTCTCGCTATAAATGCCAGCATACCATTTGCCTTTTTCACCGCCTGCTGTACCTGCATGCCCACTTTCAATGACTGGTGTATAATGACACCCAGGTCTCGTTGCACCTCCCCTTTTCCTAATCGGCCACCATTCAGATAATAATCTGTTTTCCTATTTTTGCCACCAAAGTGGATAACTTCACATTTATCCACATTAAATTGCATCTGCCATGAATTTGCCCACTCACCCAACCTATCCAAGTCACCCTGCATCCTCTTAGCATCCTCCTCACAGCTAACACTGCCACCCAGCTTCGTGTCATCCGCAAACTTGGAGATGCTGCATTTAGTTCCCTCATCCAAGTCATTAATATATATTGTAAACAACTGGGGTCCCAGCACTGAGCCTTGCGGTACCCCACTAGTCACCGCCTGCCATTCTGAAAAGGTCCCGTTTATTCCCACTCTTTGCTTCCTGTCTGCTAACCAACTCTCCACCCACACCAATACCTTACCCCCAATACTGTGTGCTTTAAGTTTGCACACTAATCTCCTGTGTGGGACCTTGTCAAAAGCCTTCTGAAAATCCAAATATACCACATCCACAGGTTCTCCCCTATCCACTCTACTAGTTACATCCTCAAAAAATCCTATGAGATTCGTCAGACATGATTTTCCTTTCACAAATCCATGCTGCCTTTGTCCGATCATTTCACCGCTTTCCAAATGTGCTGTTATCACATCCTTGATAACTGACTCCAGCAGTTTCCCCATCACCGACGTTAGGCTAACCGGTCTATAATTCCCCGGTTTCTCTCTCCCTCCTTTTTTAAAAAGTGGAGTCGACAAAAATACATGACCATACACTTCCCAACACTGTATTCCACCTGTCACTTCTTTTCCTAATCCTAATCTGTCTAAGTCCTTTTGTAGCCTCTCTATTTCCTCAAAACTATCTATCCCTCCATCGATTTTCATATCTTCTGCAAACTTTGCAACAAAGCCATCAATTCCATCATCTAAACTATTGACATGTAATGTAAAAAGAATCCCAACAGATTTGTCAGGCAAGATTTTCCCTTGAGGAAACCATGCTGACTACGGCCTATTCTATCATGTGCCTCCAAGTACCCTGAGACCTCATCCTTAATAATCAACTCCAACATCTTCTCAATCACTGAGGTCAGACTAACTTCCTTTCTTCTGTCTCTCTCTCTCTCTCTCTCTCTCTCTCTCCCTTCTTGAAGAGTGGAGTAACATTTGCAATCTTCCAGTCTTCTGGAACTATTCCAGGATCTAATGCCTCCACAATCTCCTCAGTCCCCTCTTCCAGCACCCTGGGGTGTAGACCATCTGGTCCAGGTGACTTATCTACTTTCAGTTTCCCAAGAACCTTCTCCCTAGTAATGGTAACTTCACACACTTCATGACGCCTGACACCTGGAACTTTCACCACACTGCTAGTGTCTTCCACAGTGAAGACGGTTGCAAAATATTTATTCAAATCTTCTGCTATTTCACTGTGCCCCATTACTACCTCTCCAGCATCATTTTCCTGTGGTCTGATATCCACTCCTGCCTCTCTTTTACACAATGTATCTGAAGAAACTTCTGGTATCCTTTCTATAGCAGAGATATAGCATCCTTCCTATTGCAAAATGATCAGATCTGCATGCATCACAGCAGGCGTGGTCTAATCAGCAAGTTAATCATGAACATGCAAAATTGGAATATGCAAATTATTCATGAATATGCAAATATGCTTTGAGTACCCAACACTAGATTCAGACATGTAGTGGTTTTAGCAGGTACCCCCGGGAACATTCTCTATACACTTCCTTCTAGACAAATAAAAAAAAATTGGCCATTTCTACACTCTGCTAATTACCTAACCTTACTTGTTCAACCCCATTTATTGGTGGCTGGCACCGTAGTGTGACAGTTAGCACAACCGCCTTACAACACCAGCGATCACTAATCAGGGTTCGATTCCCGGATGGCGCGTAAGGAATCTGCACGTGACCGCGTGGGTCTCCTCCAACATAGCGAAGATGTACGGTTAGGGTCAGTGTGCTGAGGGTGTGGTGTGTTGGTGCTGGAGGCCTGGCGACACCTGCGGGCTGCCCCCACAACAATCCCTGGACGGTGCCGGCCGTTGATGCAAATGATGCATTTCACTGTACCTTTTATGCACACGTGATTAAACAAAGATAATCTTTAATATATCTCTTCACTCAGATACAGTTTCAGATGTACTTGTCACGTGTACGTGATAACATACAGTGCAATGTGTTTCAGCGTCAATGAGTTGGACAGCATCCAATCAGTGAGCGGCAGCTCAGGCAGAATTCACTTAGGCAGGCAGTCTGAAACTGAAACTAAAGCATCACTTCACCTACTACCCTCAGCCACATGATATATGCCCTCTGTTATTTCTGACACTCTCAGTACAGCCAACTGTTCCATTACCTTACAGAACAGTCCAGCACAGGAACAGGCCCTTCAGTCACCAGGGTTAAGACTCCCACGGTGAATAATAGACTTTGATGTCTGCCAAAGAACAAAATGATCTGTAAATACAGATCCATAACTCCTTGAAAGTGGCAACGCAGAAAGATAGTGTCATGAATGCCATGGTAGCGTTGCCATTAGCACGATGCCGTCACAGCTAAGGGTGTTCTGGAGTTTGGAGTCTAATTCCGCCTCCATTTAATTCTCACTGTGACCACGTGGGTTTCCTCCTGGTGCTCTGGTGTCCTCCCACAGTCCAAAGGTGGCTAGTAGGGTCACTGGTCATTGTACATTGTCCTGTGATTAGGCTGGTGTTAGATAGTTGGATAGCTGGGCGGTGGAAGAGTCTGTTCTGCACTATCACTCTAAAGTTAAAAGTACATTTATTATCAAAGTAAAATATTACCATATACAACTTTAATATTTGTCTCCTTACAGGCAGCCACAAAAGAAAGAAACCCAATAAAACCCCCTCAGAAAAAAGACAGTCAAACACCCAATGTGCAATAAAAAGAACAAATAATACAAATGCTAAAAAGTAAACAAATAACATTCAGAGCTAAAATTCAGGAAAACAGAACAGTCACAAAGCCAGTTCATTGCTGCAGCCAGTCCAGGACCTTGTTAGTTGTAGGCCACTGCCTCATTTCAGCTCACAGACGAGTCAACCTCAGGGAGCAATGAGCGGAACACCGGCCCGTCCCTCAACACCAGCCCGACGCCCCGACCCTTTCAATCAAATAAAGGGAACTTTTGGCACATTGGCCTTCATAAATCATGGCATTGAGTACAGGAGTTGGGAAGCTACGTTGAAATTGTACAAAAGTTGGTGAGGCCAAATTTGGAGTACTATATGCAATTCTGGTCACTTATCTAAAGGAAATATTTCAATAAACTTGAAAGAATACAGAGCAACACAAGGATGTTGCCTCGACTTGAGGACTTTGGCTATAGGGAAAGGTTGAATAGGTTAGGACTTTCGGTAAATTGGCAGCTCGTTTGAATGCAGTGGCCTCTTGGGGGCCAAGCAAAGATCACTTTTCCCTTTGTCTTATGAGTGATCTGTTTCTTGTTCGGAACTGCTGACCGGGTTGTCAAAGGAGCCAGCGGGCGAGTCAGATAGAGAGAAGCTGGTGCTCGACTAGGTGAAGGAGAGGTGGCGGTCGGCCGGGAGGAGGAGAGGGGACGGTCGGCTGGGAGAAGGAGAAGCTGGCGGTTGGCTGGGAGGAGAAGTGGCTGGGGATGGGTTGGGAGAAGGAGAGGTGCCAGTCGGCTGGGAGAAGGAGTCAGCGGGCAAAAGCAGCATGCAGTGTAACTATGACTGACTCGGACGTTCCTCTTGCGATCGCAAGACCCTACTGGACACTGATAATGTGAGATGTCGCAGGCCTGTTTCCCTTCTTTGGTGGAGAGAGAAAGGCAACGAGGCAGCAGCGTGGTCTTGGTTGTAGCAAGGTCAAGGCCTCGAGCGGGCTTGCCTGCTGCCGCAGACCAGGTGAGACGACACTGGAGGCGGTGAAGTGTGGAATCCGTGCTCAGTTGGGAGCCGACCTCTCCCGTCAGTGCTGCCCTCCAGTGTTCGATAGGTGGAAGGACAGGCTGGATTGTCAGGAGCTGTACCGTCAATTTGCATGTCGCTCAGAGACTTGGACTAATCATGTGATATCTTGTGTAACAAATGATGTGTGTGTGTTTTTCTTCTCTGTCTCACTATTTTGAATGTATGTTATGCACCTGGGCCCCAGAGGGCCGCCTCCTTGTTCGGCTGTATCCATGTATCCAGGAAACCTGACAAATCTGTTACAGTTCTTCAAGGAAGTACCAAGCATGGTGGATGAAGGAGAGGCACTGGATGACATTTACTTGGATTTTCAGAAGGCATTTGATAAGGTGAAACACACGAGGCTTCTTAACAAGATAAAACCCCATGGCGTTACAGGAAAGATACTGGCATGGATAGAGGAATGGCTGACAGGCAGGAGGCAGCGAGTGGGAATAAAAGGGGGCCTCTTCCGATTGGCTGACGGTGACTAGTGATGTTCCTCAGGGGTCAGTATTGGGACCGCTACTTCTCACATTGTTTGTCAATGATTTGGATAATGGAATTGATGGCTTTGTGGCGGATAATATGAAGATAGGTGGAGGGATAGGTAGTGCTGAGGAAGCAATGCAATTGCAGCCGAACTTAGACAAAATGGAGGAATGGGCAAAAAAAAAAGTGGCAGAGGGAATACAGAGTTGCGAAATGTATGATAATACATTTTGGTAATAGGAACAAAAGTGTGGACTATTACCTAAATGGGGAGAAGCTTCAGACATCAGAGGTGCAGAGGGACTTGGGAGTCCAGACTCCCAGAAGGTTAAGGACATCTACATGAAACACTGCCGCAGGAACCATCATTGGGGACCCACCACCTAGGACATGCTCTCTTCTCGCTGCTGCCATCAGGAAGAAGGTACAGGAGCCTCAGGACTCACACCACCAGGATCAGGAACAGTTACTACCCTCAACCAGCAGGCTCTTCAACCGGAAGGAATAACTTCACTCAACCTCACTTGACTCATCACTGAAATGTTCCCACAACCTATGAACTCACTTTCAAGAACTTTCATCTCATGTTCTCAATATTTATTGCTTTTTTATTACTATTCTTTCTTTTTTTTGTATTTGTAGTTTGTTGTCTTTTGCACCCTGGTTGAACACCCAAACTGGTCTGGTCTTTCATTGATTCTGTTATGATAATTATTCTATTATAGATTTATTAAGTATGCCCGCAAGAAAATGAATCTCAGAGTTGTATATGATGACGCACGTGTAACTTTGAAGGGGACACGTACGATGCAAAATCAATGCAATTTTTTTCTTTTGTACGTCCATTAGAAAGAGTGGCGGAAGAAAGAACGATTTCTGGCTTCTTCCCCATTCCTTTCCAGCCCCGATGAAGGGTCTCAGGCCGAAACGTCGACTGTTTATTCCCCATCATAGACGCTGCCCGACCTGCTGAGCTCCCTCGGCATTTTGCGTGCGCTGCTCTGGATTCCCAGCATCTGCAAGATCTCCTCTGTTTATGAAAGGGCGATTAGTTAGACGGAAGGGGATCCGGTACAAGGAAGTTTGAGATTCATGCCGGTAAAATACTTGTGAGTCTAGTCGGTAATCCTGATGCGGGGTAACAACGTCGACTATCACTGCAACAGATCCATAGCTCCATCTCCGCTTGCCAAGTCCCCCTAACGCGCAACTTCTCGCCATTGGAACTTGTCGCGCCAGGCGTGACCTCCGAGACTCGGCTTAATGCTAAATGATGTGAACAGATACAGTTTTTTAAAATTTCAAACCTCAGAATCGAGTAGACCAGGAACTGATTTTGCCTATTGTACTTGCCCTGGCTTTTTGAAAGAGCTCTGCAATTAAACCTTAACACGAGAAATTCTGCAGATGCTGTAGACTCTGGGTTCTTTCGGCATTTTGTGTGCGTTGCTCTAATTAATCCTACTCCGCTCCAACCCCTACACTCATTTCCTTTTCACGCGGATTTCTACCACTTTTTTTTCAGACTTCTTGCTTCCAACACGCTCCCAGACTGTGATTTCCAGACCGCGATTTACAGTGTTAAACGCGCGTCCCCAATCGACAGATCTTAAGGTCCAAGTTTCTGCGCGGCGAGCTGCCTCACTGCGTACAGAGTTTACCACAAGAGTCATGCCGGCTTCCCGGAGGCTCCGGCACCAACAGCAATCGCAGTCTTTTCTCTGAGCTTTCAAAGAAACCTCTTACCTTCGAAAGAATACTCGAGCTGGCTACAGACGGAGTGCAAAGCCAGAAGTATTGGGATAAGCACTA
The DNA here is from genome assembly GCF_030028105.1 of Mobula birostris. Classification (NCBI taxonomy): domain Eukaryota; kingdom Metazoa; phylum Chordata; class Chondrichthyes; order Myliobatiformes; family Myliobatidae; genus Mobula; species Mobula birostris. Next base: position 3,211,038 of record NC_092383.1, on the reverse strand, counting down.
GCGACTTTCTCATCTTCAGCAGTCTCCTTGCTGGGAACACAACCAGGACTGGTATTCCCCTCCGTCCGCCGAAACCGGCTGGTTCCACTTCCTCTCGCAGTGGGCCAGACAGCAATCAGTGAAACTCAAAGCACCAAGTCAGGGCACTGCTGTGGTGTCGTGTCGTGACGGAGCCCCGGATCAGTTTCACTTGTGATGTGTGGCTGTCACAAAAAGGCACTGGCGGGAGGAGGAAGTGAACCAAGTAAAAGCAGTGGCACTGGAGGAGGATTTTACAACCTTAGGGCCGGTCGGGGGTGGGGCTGGAGGAAGAAAATCGCTGACTGCAAGTGTTGGGAATTACTGTAGTGCGGAGCTAAAGTTGAAGATGGCGCCATCATGTGATCTGAAGGCTATATTGCACAATAATAGTTTTGCAACCTTCAAATGGAGCGATACTCTGACCTCTGCTCCACTATAGTCACCTCAGCGCCGGACACCTTTGAGCGCCTGCCGACAATGGAAGGACAGGATGCAGAGCCGACCCTCGAGGGGCTCAGCAAGGCCATCGGGGAAGGCGCCGGGCACTGATGGGATTCCCCCCGACCTGATCAAGCTCTGCATGACCACCCTACTGCACCCACTCAGTCAGTGCTAGCAGGTAGGGGCTGTACCACAGAATATGAGGGATGCCAAGACCACTTCCCTCTACAAAAACAAAGGCGAGGGAGGCAACTGTAACAACGACAGGGGCATCACCCTCTTGAGTGTTGTTGGCAAAGTCTTCTTTGTCCACAGAGATTGGCTGAATGTGTCTACCCAGAGTCATAGTTTGGCTTCTGTGCTGGAAGGTCAACTGTAGACATGATTTTCTCTCACCACTAACTCCAAGAGAAGTGCAGCGACCAAAATAAGCCCTTTTATGTCATGTTTAATGACCTCACCAAGGCATTTGACTTGGGCAGCAGAGACAGGCTCTTTCAGATTCTCTCTAAGGTAGGCTGCCCACCAAAACTACAAAGCATGATCACATCCTTCCACAAGAACATGAAGGGGACTCTGCAGTACAATGGCAGTTCTTTGCCGCGTATGTCAAAGGGCTCCAGTGTTCTCGTCCCAACGTTCTTTGGGACCCTCTTTGCTCTTCTCCTAAGGCATGCATTTGGCACCGCAACAGAGGGGATCCACCTCCACACTCGATCAGATGGCATGCTAAGTTAACAAATTTCAAGGCACATGCCAGTGACAATAAACCTGATTCCAATTTCTGTTGCTTTTTAACCTCACCCGCCCAGAAGAAAAGAACCAAAGTGCACGAGGTTTTGATCAGAGACGTGCTGCTTGCAGAGGGCGCAGCAGTCACAGCCCACACTCGCAGCACCTTCAGAACTTGATAGGAATCAGGCCTGCAAGGAAATTGGTCTGACTATTAATCTGAAAAAGAAAAAAAACGTGGGACAAGATGTGGACGCATTACTGGATATACGACTACAGACTGGATGTTGTTTATCAGTTCACAGAGCTGGGGTCCATCATCGGCGATAACCCCTCCTTAGATTCAGGAATTGACATGTGCATCAGGAAATTTGCCTGCCTCACCACACAAGTCTGGGAGATCTACAAACTCTCAGTAAACAGACTCAACGGAGGTTGCACCTTGGCACTATCTACATACAGTAACCACTGTGCAAGGCACCAGTTATATAAATGACTCAAAATTTAAAAAATAAATCCAGCTTCAGGTTGGTTAATACCAGAGGATGTCCTTTCAAGGTGAGTGGAGATAGGTTTAGGGGGAGATGCCAGAGGTACGTTTCTACTCAGAGTGGTAAGTATGTGGAAAGTCCTGCCAGCAGCTGTGTGGTAAAGGCAGATATATTAGGGACATTTAGAGGAATCTTAGATAGACACATGGATGAAAGTGAAGTGGAGGGTTATGTGTGAGGGAAGGGTTAGGTTGGTCTTGGAGTAGGTTAAAAGGGCGACACAACATTGTGGTTGTGGGGTGGTATTAGGGTGGCGGGGTGGACATACGTCTCTACCAAAGGAAGTGTAAAGCACTCTTTCCTTCCGATAGCCTGCAGGTCACCCTTGGGCAAGGTGTAGCACCTGCTTAGCCCTCTGATCAGGGTCAGGTGAAGCCATGGGAACAGGTGGTGGATGGTCGTACGAGCAGCCGGTGCAGATCACAAGTCCTGGTTATGTGACCACTGACGCCAGGCAGACAATCTCTGAAAGAGTCTTGTAAAGTCACTGCCCAGGAGGAGGAAATGGTAAACCACTTCTGTAGAGAAATTTGCCTAGAACAATCGTGGTCATGAGACTGTGATCGCCCGCGTCATATGACACTGTACGTAATGAATGAATAACATTGTGGGCTGTAGGGGTTGTACTGTTCTGGACTGTTCTACATTCCATGTTCACAAACCATGGAGTCTGACTGATCTACTTTATTGTTTACATAACATACTAATTTCTTCCCACTTCCCCTCTGTTCCTTTCTCACAGCGAGGTGAATCCCTATTTGCAAGAGGGCAGGGCAGCACAGTAGCTCATTACTTTACAGCGATCACTGATCAGGGTTCAATTCCCTCTGCTGTCTCTAAGGGGTTTGCACGTTCCCCCAGCGACCATGTGGATTTCCTCTGGGCACTCCCGTTTCCTCCCACATTCCCAGAAAACATACGGGTTAGCGACATTAGGTTGTGGGCACGCTGTGTTAGTGTGGTGGCACCAGCAGCCTACCGGTTCATCCTTGGCCTGATGCAACACATCACATTTCACTTGCTGTACATGTGACAAATAAAGCTAATCTTTCTTTTTTTTTCTTTCCATTACTGATGTTGACAAAATGCAGGATTCGGAGCTTCTGTTAATGAAGGTAATGAGAGTTGGGGCAGGACACTCAGAACCAAGCCTCAATGACCATCACATAGACTGTAAGACCATAAAATATAGGACTAGAATGAGGCCATTTAGCCCGTCGAGTCTGCTCTGACAATTCATCATGGCCAATCCATTCTCCTGTCTTCCCCCCATAACCTTTCACACCCTGACTAGTCGAGAATCTGTCAACCTCTGCCTTAAATACAGTGGAAGCCGCCTATGGCAATGAATTCCACTGATTCAGCTTCACCTGGCTAAAGAAATTCCTCCTCACCTTTGTTCTAACAGGGTGTCCCCCTATTCTGAGGCTGTGACCTCTGGTCCTAGACTTCCCCCACTATTGAAAACATCCTCTCCACATCGACTCTATCCAGACCTTTCAATATTTGATAGGTTTCAATGAGATGCCCTGTTATTGTTCTAAACTGCAGAGAGTACAGGCCCAGAGCCATCAAATGCTCCCAATAGATAACACTATTAGTGATTAAAAGCTGATATGGAGTTCACGTTCTACTTCTGCTATTACAAAATGTTTTAATTTCAAAATGCTTTTAAAGGAACTACATACTCAGTGGCCACTTTATCAGATACAACTGTACATTCGCTCGTTAATGCAAATATCTAATCAGCCAATCATGTGGCAGCAACTCAATGCATGAAAGCATGTAGACATGGTCAAGAAGTTCAGTTGTTGTTCAGATCAAACATCAGAATGTGATCTAAGTGACTTTGACTGAAAGACGATTGTTGGCGCCAATCTCGGGATTTTTACACACAACAGCCTCTAGAGTTTACAGAGAATGGTACGAAAAACAAAAAGCAAACCCTAGTGGGCGGCAGTTCTGTGGGTGCAAACACTTTGTTAATGAGAGAGGTCAGAGGACAATGTCCAGACTGGTGCAAGCTGATAGGAATGTGAGAGTAGCTCAAGTAAACCCACGTTACACTGATGGTGTGTGGAAGGGCATCTCTGAACGCACAACACGTCAAACCCTGAAGCGGATGGGCTACAGCAGCAGAAGATCACGGACATGCAGAAATACTCTTGGTGGCCACTTGATCAGGAACAGGAGTATCTAATAACGTGGCCACACTGAGCGTGGGTGATGCTGTTGGTGATTATAAGCTGACATGGACTTCACATTCTGGAAATGCTTTTAAAAGAAATATATGTGGTTAAATTGTCATGGGATTTTACCTACCAGAAATAGCTCACAGTCATAACCGGGGTTGCGGGGGTGGTGTCGGAGAGAAGAAGGTGCTTAGGTCAGGTCACTGCTCTCGCAATTATAAGTTTGCTGTTTGCTATCATCTTTCACTGTTGACTGCCTGCTATCTGCAAAGCCCATGTGGAAGGCAGAATTATCTGTTGCCATAACAACAGAGAATTCTGACTCCTCATGGGTAGAAGGCAGCGATCAGTTCAGTTTGGACAGCAGCTGACTGGTGCCTGACTCGGTGCAGTTGAGGAAAGTAATAATTTGCACTTAAACCATCTCCTGGGACCACTCTGCATTGTTTAACGCACTGGTATCAAAGGGTTTCAAGTGGAACTTTGTAGCAGTTTTGATAAAAAGCTGCTAATTGTGGGAAGTTGGGAAAGGATCCAAAACTGACTCTATGAAGGCAAATGGTCATACAAACAAATCACAGCGTCGACTCAGGCACAGTTTGGTAATGGAGGGAGCATTACTGGAGCTTACTTGATGGAGGTCCCAAAGCTGGGTGCCACATTTTTATCCAGTATCTGATTTGATTTCTTATTCTGCAGTGCTGCCAGGATAATCAAGGACATGACCCACCCAGTCAACACACATTTCATCCCCCTTCCCTCCGGGAGAAGGCTCAGGAGCTGGAAGACTCGTACGACCAGATTTGGGAACAGCTTCTTTCCAACTGTGATAAGACTGCTGAAGGGATCCTGACCCGGATCTGGGCCGTACCCTCCAAATATCTGGACCTGCCTCTCGGGTTTTTTTGCACTACCTTACTTTCCCTTTTCTATTTTCTATTTATGGTTTATAATTTAAATTTTTAATATTTACTATTGACTTGTACTCCAGGGAGCGCGAAGGGCAGAATCAAATATCGCTGTGATGATTGTATGCTCTAGTATCAATTGTTTGGCAACAATAAAGTATAAAGTATAATGAAGCCAGGGACCTAGGGGCAGGTCGGGGTAGTGAGCCCCAGCAGTCAGAATTACAGAGCTTCTGTTGCCATGGTGAGGCCACTCGCAGGTAGGAGGAGCAACACCTCACATTCCATCTGGGTAGCCTCCAGTCTGATGGTACAAACATCAATTTCTCTAACTTCTAGTAATTTCTTCCCCTCTGCTCCTTCCCTCTTCTTCCATTTCATCTGACTCCCCTCTCACCCCTTCTCTTCTCCTCATTTGTTCATTGCCTTTCTCTGGTGCCCTTCCACCTTTCTTTTGGTCCTGTGGTCCACTCTCCTCTCCCATCAGATTCCTCCTTCTTCAGCCCTGTACCTCTTCCATTTACTACATTCCAGCTCCCTTCTTCATCTCCCCTCCCTCATCCACCCATCTTTCCCCCATCTGTCTCATCTATCACCTGTCAGCTCATACTCCTTCCTCTCCCCCCACCTTCTTATTCTTGCTTCTGCACCCTTTCTTTCCAGTCTCAGCCAGAAACGTCGACTCTTTATACTCCTCCATAGATGCAGCTTGACTTGCTGAGTTCCTCCAGGATTTTGTGTGAGTTGCTCAAGATTTCCAGCATCTGCAGAATCTCCTGTCTACAGATTGGAAGCTGGATTTTGATACAGCATCATCTGGAAGACAGAGCAGATATGGACACTCACAGACATTGCAATTTGAGCAAATGTGAAATGATTCTAATCCTGCTGTCTACATCTGACAAACTCCATTTAGAATCAGTCTTATTATCATTGTCTTATAGGAGGTGAAATTTGTCGTTAATTTCTCTGCTGAATATTGTCCATGGAATTTAGTGGAAGGGGTTATTTACTTGGATACAAAGTCATTCATTCATTTTGTGCTGTGTCGACCTTAAGAGAGATATTAAGGCAAACAAGAAACATGAGATTCCGCAGATCTGGTAATCTTGAGAAAAAACGCACAAAATTCTGGAGGAAATTGTACAAGGCATAGGTGAGGCGAAATTTGGAGTACTGTGTACAGTTTTGGTCACCAAATTATAGGAAAGATGTCAACAAAATAGAGAGAGTACAGAGAAGATTTACTAGAATGTTACCTGGGTTTCATCACCTGAGTTACAGAGAAAGGTTGAACAAATTGGGTCTTTATTCTTTGGAACGTAGGAAGTTGAGGGGGGACTTGATAGAGGTGTTTAAAATTATGAGAAGGATAGATAGAGTTGATGTGGATAGGCTTTTTCCATTGAGAGTGGGGGAGATTCAAACAAGAGGACATGAGTTGAGAGTTAAAGGGCAAAAGTTTAGGGGTAACATGAGGGGAAACTTCTTTACTCAGAGAGTGATGGCTGTGTGGAACAAGCTTCCAGCAGAAGTGGTTGAGGCAGGTTCGATGTTGTCATTTAAAGTTAAATGGACAGCTATATGGACAGGAAAGGAATGGAGGGTTATGGGCTGAGTGCAGGTCGGTGCGACTAGGTGAGAATAAGAGTTCGGCATGGACTAAAAGGGCCGAGATGGCCTGTTTCCGTGCTGTAATTGTTATATGGTTATATGGTTATAACTCAGCAGGTCAGACAGCATCTATGGAGGGGAATAAACAGTCGACGTTTCAGGCTGACACCCTTCATTGGGACTGGAAAGAAGGGAGCAAGAATAAGGTGGTGGGAGGAGGGGAAGGAGTACACGCTAGAAGGTGATAGGTGAGACCAGGTGAGGGGGAAGGTGGTGGGGTGGGGGGGCGGGGTTCGGGAAGGAAGGCAAGTCAATCACCTCGGATGACTTTAAACTTGTCTGGCAGGAGGGTGGAGCCCAAACCAAAGAAGTGCTGTGTGGAAGACAGGGGAAACAAAAGCTAACAGTGGATAAATGAGTTAAGCCTGTTAGGCAGGACAGGGAGCAAGGTATAACTGCACTTAACGTAAGGTGCCTGACCAGGCAGATGAACTTTGCATAGGTTAGCACATGACACTATGACCATATAGTTGTTTTTGAAATCACAGTTGAGGGAGTTCAGGGCTGGTAGTTCACTGTTTCCATTACAGATGCTACAGCATGACTGAGGTGTGAGAGGAGGGTGGGTTCATGGGAATCATCAGGAGTGGATATTCGAGGGGGAATTTCCCATTGAGCTCTAGGGGAGAACTTCGAAATAAGAGGGGAGTGATTACCGTAATGGTATTCTGTAGGGCTCCCAATTGTCAGTGGAATTAGAGGAGAAAATCTGTTGGAATATCACAGAAAGGGTGTAGGAACATGAGGGTTGTAATAATAGTGATTTTAACTTCCCTAGTATTGACTGGGACTGCCATTGTATTAAGTGTATGCAGGAAGGTTTTCTGAAACAATGTGCAAAGTGTTTACACGTAACCTCCTTTTGGGAAATGTGCAGTGCCGAGGAGATTTACGAGGATGTTGCCGGGACTAGAGGGCCCGAGTAACAGGGAGAGGTTGGCCAGGTGAGGTTTTTATTCCTTGGAAAGTGGTGGACGAGGAGCGATCTTATTGAAATGTTCACAATTAGGAGAGGCATCGATAAGGTGGCTGGAAGCAGTCTTTTCCCCATGAGAGGAAAGTACAAAACTAGGGGGATCAGATTTAGCTCAAAGTTCAAAGTAAATAGTTATTATCAAATGTCACCATATACAACTCTGAGACTTATATTCTTCTGGGCATATAGCAAATCTATAGAATAGTAATGACAGTATACCAAGATCAGTGAGAGGTCAACTAGAATGCAGAAGACAATAAACTGTGCAAATGCAATAAATAACGAGAACATGAGATAATGAGATAATGAGATAAAGTGTCCTTAAAGTGAGATCATTGGCTGTGGGAACATCTCAGTGATGGGGCAAGAGAGTGTAGTTATCCCCTTTTATTCAAGAGCCTGATGGTTGAGGGGTAGAATCTGTTTTTTAACCTAGTGAGAGGGGAGAAGCTCAAAAGGGACAGAGAGGGTGGTGAGTATATGGAATGAGCTGCTAGTGGAAGCAGTTGAGGCAGGAACAACAATATAATTTGAGAAGCAATTGGATAAGTACGTGGAGGGATGGGACCTGGGGAAGATATGGGGCGAATGCAGGAAATTGGGACTGGCTGGATGCTCAGCGTACACTAGTTGGGCAGAAGGGCCTGTGTCATACTGTATTGCTGTATGACTTGAAATGAGGCTGATTTGTCTGTTGGAGGAAGGGCACTTTGGAAAAGTGACCATAATTCTATTAGTTTAAAATAGTCATAGGGAAAGATAACACTGGGTGATACGTTAAATTACCGAAATGGGGCAAGATAACTTTGATGGCATGAGATTTGAATTTGCACAGATCAGCTAGGAAAGGCTGTTAGCAGGTAACAGGATCTCTGGCAATTGGGAGGTTATTAAAAGAGAGAGGGGGTCCAACAAGTTCCTTTAGAGTGAAGGGGAAGGCTGGACAGGATAGGGGAACTCTGCCTGGTAGAGCTAGTGTAGGTGTGCTCAAGGAAAAAGATGGTGATGTATTTTAGATCTGTGTAGCTAGGACCAAGCGGATCCCTTGAGGACTGCAGCAGATGTAGGATGCAATATACTATCTCAGCGTAATATATGATGACATACATATGTACTTTTGAATGGCAGGGTGGAAATATGTCTCTACCAAAGGAGGTGTAAGGTGTTCCTTCCTTTCGGTAGCCTGCAGGTCACCCTTGGACAAGGTATGGCATCTGCTTAGACCCCGATCAGGGTCACGTGAAGCCATGGGTGCAGGTGGTGGATGGTTGTATGACCAGCTGGTGCGTATCACAAATCCTGGTTATGCCACCACTGATGCCAGGCAGACAAACTCTGAAGAGTATTGATCATGGCTGGGGTCACCCGTCTTGTAAAGACACTGCCCAGAAGGCGGCAATGGCAAACCACTTCTGTAACTTGCCAAGAACAATCATGGTTGTGGAAAGACTGTGATCACCTACATCATACGACACAGCACATAATGGTGATGATAATAAATTAACTTTGAACTTTAAGTACACTTAAGAATACAGGTGGCAGAGTAGTGCAGTGGTTAACGTTACACATTCAGACATCCCACCTCTCCCGGAACTTCCGGGAGTCTCCCGCATATTAATAGTGGCTCCCTGATGCCTGCAAATTATATACAATATCACAGAAATTAATTTTTTTGAGAGGGAGCGAGAGAAAAGCAAGAGAGAGAGCGCGAGAGTGACCACGAGATAGAGAGAGAGAGAGAGAGAGAGAGAGAGAGAGCAGAGAGCGAGAGCGCGCCACTGCAGAGTGTACCAAAAAAAATATAAAATGTACGTCACCCCAGACTACACTAAAGTGTACCCCTGCCTAATAGGGGTCAAAATAATGACAGAGTTGCTCGCTGCGCTGTTTGCTACAGTGACTTTTCTATTGCCCATGGTGGGTTAAGACTGTAAAAGACATGTTGAGGTGAGTTTAACAGGTGTCATTCGTTCATTAGCATAGCTAACGTTATTTAAACTAGCTGGCTAGCTGCTAAGGAGCTACTCTATTGCAGACACCCCACCTCTCCCGGAAGTCTCCCGCAAATTGATGGTGCTACCTCCCTGAAATGAGCTTTTGCAGGGTGGGATGTCTGCACATTACCCGAAAGAACCCAATTAAGAAAATAAAAATAAAAGACCAACACTCGACGTGCAAGTGAAGGAAAATAAGCTCAAATCATGAAACCAATTGAAGCGAACAACAGCATTCTGACCCAAAATTGAGTCCTCAGATCTGAAGCCCGGAAGTAGGCCCAAAGCCTCACTTATCAGTTACATGTAATGTAAAGATTTTTACTCCTCATGTATGTGAAGGATGTAAGAAATAAAGTCAATCCAATTCAATTCATCATATTAGCAGGCATGGAGCACAACAGTTGGGACAGTCTTCATAGCCTCAGCACCATGGAGACAGGAGTGACCATCGCAGGGAAAGAGTGAAATTGACTGTCGCCTCAGATCCCGACACCCTGACTTTTCAGTCCATCTGGGCAGGTGTTTAAATTGACCAAGCAACGGAAGAGTGAAAGGCTGTGGTGCCCTAAAGAGAAGAGTGACAGGCGGTAGACAGATCGCAGACAGTAAGTGAAATCAGTTCTCGCCCCTGACAGTTTCAACTGTCTAAACAGCGGATTGCACCTCGCACTGGGACTTGGCTACTGCGAAGGGCTCGGGGCCTAGACCACGCCACCTAGCGACTTGCTCCAGGCCTAGATTTCGCCGCCCAGCCCGAACCTGCTCTGAAGCTCTTCAATTCAGCTTGGCACCTAGAGTGATCCAACCTCACACCTGGGCCGGTTGTATCGGTACCGAATTTCCTTTACCTCGACCTCACCTCTCGGCGTCCAGAACAATCCAATTCGCACTTTGGGCGGTTGTACGGGCATCGGAAGTCCACCGCCCCTCTCCAAATGGCTGACCCCATCTGCATCGATTCTGCAAAAACATCATCCCAGCTCACCCCCCAACTCACCTCACCATAGCTCACCCCCTCACAGTTTGCGGTGATAATTTAACACAATTTATCTCAGAAAGTGTGTTTTGCTTGAATTGCTTGCTTTTCTAACTACCAGTGAGCTGTTGCATGCGTTTGGTAGTGCCAATCTTAAACGGAAGTACCTTGAATCTTTAATGTACGTGTGATAAATAAAGCTGATCTTTAATCTTTAAAGAAGCAAACTCGGAGAGCAAAAACAGGAGACATGAGATATCCCATGCAGATAAGATAAAAGAATATCTAAAAGATTCTGCAGCTCTTTCAGGAGTGAAAGGGTAACTAAGGAGAGAGAGTAGGCCCTTTTAAGGTTCAGTGGAGCCACAGGAGGCAGGAGATGTCTTAAATGAACAATTCACTATGGAGTGGGTCATGGAAGAGAATCAGTTCAGGAAACAGTGTAGTGACATGGTGGAACATATTGTTTTGGCAGAATTGAAGTGCATTAACGGAGCAGAAATCTTGAGGCTTTACAATTGTGTCTGAGAAATTGCTGGGCCCTGCCAGAGATATCAGCTATAGGTGATGTACCAGAAAACTGTGGGGGAATTTAATGTTACGCCTTTATTTAAGGACTGCAAGGACATTTCAGGGAACTACAGGCTAGTGAGCCTGACATCCTTGGTGGCAATGTTATTGGAGACGATTTTATAAGATTATAAAACACAGGAGCAGAATTAGGCCATTCAGCCCATCTAGCCTGCTCCGCCACTCAATTATGGCTGAATTATTATCCCTCTCAAACCTAATTTGCACATGGAAAAACAAGGACTGAATAGGGATAGTCAGCGTGACTTTCTCAATGGGTAATTATGTCTCACAATTTGATTGAGTTGTCGAACAGTTGACCAAGAGGATTGATGGAGCAGGGGGTAAACATTGTCTATAAGTACCTTGGGAAGGCCCTTGGTCTGGTCCTGCCTACTAGGCTGGTCTCAAAGATCGGATCTGGTTAAACCTGAACAGGACCTATCAGGCCCAGGGGAGTGTTCTTAAGAGGAGACATCATGGGCTAACACGCACATGGTTCCCTGAAAATGGTGACACAAAATGGGGTCACCTGCTATGTCCCACGCTCCCGGTGTGGCCTCCTTTATATCAGTGAGACCCAGCATAGGCTGGCGGACTGCTTCATTGAGCACCTTCACTCTTGCCTGCCACAAAAGGCAGGATCTCCCGGTGGTCATCCATTTCAATTCGATTTCCCATTCCATGTCAGTCCATGGCTCCTCTCCTGCCATGATGAGGCCAAACTCAGGGTGGAGGAGCATCACCTCTCATTTCATCCAGGTAGCCTCCAGCCCAACTGGCTTGAACATTGATTGCAGATGTGGGAATCTGCAGGAGCACACTGTCTGCTGGAAGAACTCAGCAGACCGGGTGAAAGGACGGGAACTATTGATGCTTCAGGTCAAAACTCTGCAACAGAGTCAAAAACGGTGCTTTTTGCTACCAGAGAAGTTGCCGACCCACTGAGTTCCTTCAGCGGATTGTTTGTTGCTTTGGAATGGGAGCTATGGTTATGATACACCAAGCTGGATTACAGGAGAGCTGAGGAGTGATTTGGAATGTTTGTGGAGGTGGGCCGCCATGGTAGGCAGCGGTTAGTGCGACGCTATTACAGCTCAGAGTTCAGAGGTCAATCCCATCGTCCTCTGTGAGGAGTCTCTGAATTCCCTCCATGTGGAACACATGGGTTTTCTCTGGGTCCGCGTTTCCTCCCACAGTCCAGAGGCATACTGGATAAGCTAATTGGTCATTGTAAAATGTCCTATGACTAGATTAGGGTTAAATCTGGGTTGTCAGGGTTTGTCAGTGCAGCTCAGAGGGCTGGAAGGGCCAACCTGCACTATATCCCTAAATAACTAAAAGAATAACATTTCTAACAGATGATCATACTCACAATCTGATTCACTGAGGAGTTCTCATCTGACTGAATCCTGATTGTGCACATTTTTAACTGGTCAATAAATGTGCTGATTAAATAATAACCGAGAAAACTTGGTTAGACTTGTGAAAAATCTCTTTACTCCTTCGAATAATGTAAGTACACACAGAGCAAAGCTCCAGCTTATTCTTGTTTCCCGTCACTGCTCGGAGACTCCAAGAGCTGACCGAAGCCTCTGTGGACAAACCTTATCCCACCCACCGTGAATGCGGTGCATCTGGTGTCAGTCGGAGCAGATCCAGAGAAACTCAAACCAGCTTGAGGTCTACAGAGAAGCAGTGGCCTGGAGTTCGAGCTTCAGCTCAACTCTTATTCCAGAACTGTTTTGTAAGGGATCAGGGCACAATTTTAATTTCTATGGTTCTCCTTAAGGTGAGGTCTATCCTGGTAAGCCTCACCTTAATGAGCTGAGCATGTGGGCCTCACGGGGGCATTATGGTTAGTGTAATGCTTTACAGCGCCAGTGGTCAGTGTTCAATTCCACTACCCCCCCCCCCCCCGCTGCCCATCAGGGGTTTCTACGTTCCCCCATGACCGTATAGGATTCATCTGGGTGCTCCGGTTTCCTCCCACATTCCAAAGACGTACAGGTTAGGGTTAATGAGCTGTGGGCATGCTACGTTGGCGCCGGAAGCATGGCAACACTTTGGGGTTGCCCCCAGCATGTCTTTGGACTGTGTTGGTCATTGACGCAAACAATGCATTTCGCTGTATGTGTTGATGTTTCAATGTACGTGTGACGAATAAAGCTCATCTTTTGATCTAGTCTTGGATTGTGGCGTTTGGTGTTCTGCGGTTGGGTACAGCGTGGGGCAGGTGCAGTCTACTGATCTTTCTATACACTTGAGTGATATATCTAGCCTCAGAAAGGGTGAGTGGACATCTCCACACTGGCCATGGACATCAGCTGGAAATCGGTGCTACGTCAAGTGAGCTTTTGTGCTGTAGGCTTCAGTCTGCCCAAAAAGGACTGAACCTTGGAGTCTCAGTATTTAACAACTAGAGTAGGATTCAAACCAGGGTCCCAGGGGTGCTAATCCAGTTTAATCAAAGAAAGGAAACCTTTCAAGCTGAGCTTCATTGAGACCCAGAGATGGAAGGTTAGTGAATGGGAAAAGAAAGCCTACAGTCTGGGATATGAACTTGGATTCTCCCTGGGAAATATTGGTGTGGTGGTCAGTCACATCACACTGCCTTCCAGTGGCAAAAGGTCACCCTCATCGGGCAGGGGTGGGGGGTGATCTCTGCGTTTGGCTTCGAGCCTGCGATGAGACGACCACGCCGTGGATAGCGACATCACACAGCCCTTCGTCAGCCGGAAGGGCCATTCAGCCCATCAGCACGGGCTGGCGTGGAACAGGTCCCACCTCAGAGAGACTACATTTGGCCTGACGCTCAGGACGTGAACTCTGGCCCCAGTGACGAAAGGAGTCTGCTGACTATCCACACGTTCACGAGGGAGGGCAGCTGTCCATCGCGGGGCCTAGCACCCTGGGCTGGATTGGATCCAAACCCTGGAATTGGAAGGACAGTATCCTGGCCCATTACACCATCCATTCTGGACAATTTTAAAGGACTGCGTAGATTTAAAGAAAGCTAAAATGGCTCAGTTGTCACCACAAATACTAACAACTGCTGTAGTATTTTTTTGGGGGGTGGGGAACTATTTGCTCTACAGGAGAAGTCCAGCAGCTATTTATTGTCAAATGGCCCTCAGGAGCAGGTGGGTGGGTGGTGCACTGCATGGTGTCTTCACTTCAGCCGTGGCCCATGCACAGCACGCTGAAGGAGACTGGCGGTGTCGTTGGTTATGTAAGGGTTTCTGAGGCAAAGGGATGGTTGTGACTCAGGTCGGCTGCTTTGGTTCAATCCTCAGGGACGCCTCATAAAGGCTTTCTTCATCCATCACATTGGTCTGGACCAGTAGATACCTCGCCACCTGAATGAAACAAAACAGGACAGTTTTAGACCACAAAACATAGGAGCAGAATTAGGCCATTCAGTCCATCAAGCTTGTCCTCCATTCCATTACAGCTGATTTATTTTCCCTCTCAGCCCCATTCTCTTACCTTCCTTGATACCTATACTAATCAATTGCCTATCAACTTCCCATGACTTGAGCTCTACAGCCATCTGTGGCAATGAATTCCATGGATTTACCCCCCTCTAGCTAAAGAAATTTATCCTCGTCTCTATTCTAAAGAGCTGTGCCTCTGTTCTAAGGCTGTGTCCTCTGGTTCTAGACTCCCCACTAATGGAAACATCTTCTACACATCCGCTCTATTTAGGCCTTTAAATATTCCATGTCAAATTATTGGAACGAGCCTAGTAGGTTGTGCGGTTGCTGGAGTGCAGGTGAATTCATGAATGCTGACTAGAGTTAAGTTCAGCTCTGTGATGGGGCCATACTTCAATGTTAAGCTTTGGTTCTCCATATTCAACAGCCAGGTCACATCCTGAGCCATGAAACCTCGTGGATATTACAGTTGCCTTTCCTGTTGGAAATCTCATCTACATGGAATCTTGGGAATTCCCCTTCTCCACACTCAGTAGGTCATACAGGATTGGATTACAAAGAGGCTAGACTACAGTGGAGTTCAGATTACCTTCTCCGATAGGCATCAGTGAAACAGCTCAAAGTGAAAGTCGATTTATGATCATAGTACATATATGTCTCCATAAACTACCTTGACATTCATTTTCTTGCAGGCATTTACAAGAAAATAAAATACACTAGAATCTATGAAAAAAACATAAAGGCTGATAAACAACCAATGTGCAAAAGAAGACAAATTGTGCCAATAATAATAAAGTAAATAAATAATACTGAGAACACGAGTTGAGGAGTCCTCGAAAGTGCATTTACAGGTTGTGCAGTCAGGACCTTTATGAGCAAGGCCAGTGTACTGCCCTACAAATGAGCAGATCTCTAAAGCTCATCTGAGGCTGAAGCTGTGGTCTGCTCTGGGCTCTGTGTCTGAGGGCTCTGCGCTGAACTGAGCCTGAGGCCATGGCTTGGCCTGGGATCCATGTCTAAGGGCTCTGTGCTGAACTGAGGCTGAGGCTGAGGCTGTGGCCTGCTCCAGCTGCTCTGGGCGCATTTACTCAGCTCTGTGCTGAACTGGGTCTGAATCTGTGGCTTGGCCTGCTCTGGGATCCATGCCTGAGGGCTCTGTGCTGAACTGAGGCTGAGGCTGTGGCCTGCTCTGGGTTCCATGTCTGAGAGCTCTGCGCTGAACTGAGTCTGAGGCTGTGGCCTGGCCTGGGATCCGTGTCTGAGGGCTCTGTGCTGAACTGAGCCTGAGGCTGTGGCCTGGCCTGGGATCTGTGTCTGAGGGCTCTGCGCTGAACTGAGTCTGAGGCTGTGGCCTGGCCTGGGATCTGTGTCTGAGGGCTCTGTGCTGAACTGAGGCTGAGGCTGTGGCCTGCTCTGGGCTCCAGGTCTGAAGGCTCTGTGATGTTCACTCGGCTCTGTGCTGAACTGAGGCTGAGGCTGTGGCCTGGCCTTGCTCTGGGCTCCATGTCTGAGGGCTCTGCGCTGAACTGAGTCTGAGGCTGTGGCCTGGCCTGCTCTGGGTTCATGTCTATGACTCAGTTTTGTTCTGAATGCTACTTGCTTACTTTTATTGTTCTCATGATTTGTTTTTTCCTCTCTCAGCACATTTGGTGCTTGATGGGCTTTTTTTATGGGTTCTTTTGAATTTCTTTGTTTTGGGAGGAGACAAATCTCAAAGTTGTATGTAATATATGTACTTTGCTCTTTGATTTTGGAATATGGGATTTGAATCTGCAATCTTGTTGTTATCTTCACCAGAAAGTCACCTTCATTGTTGCTTCAGTGATCTCACTCTCACTTGTGAATCAGAGACTATTGCAATTCAGACCAACTGCAGAGATCACGACAGGGGAGCCTAGACCAACTCTTCTTGTGTCGATACTGTGGGAATGCAGCAAGGTCAGAGGTGCCTTCCTTTGTGTGAGATGTTAAGTGAACTCCATGACTACTCAGAGATAAAGCCGAAAGACCCAACGTCATTATCTGAACAAGGGTTGAAAATCATAAGCGCAAAAGATTCTGCAGATGCTGAAAATCCAGAGTAACACACACAAAATTCTGAGGGAAAATAGTTGTCCATGTTAATCTGGCCAAAGTATTTCTTTCAGCTTATAACATGGCAGATTGAGGGATCTTGCCATGGACAATTTGACCTCTGCCTTTTTTTACTGCAGCAGTAACCCAGCTTTAAAAACACTTCATTGGTTGTACGGAACGGGATTTGGAGCCGTGAAGGGTGGCAGAGAGACACAAGGCTTTCAGTTTGTCTCTATTGGCAGCACTTTGTCGTTAGCTATCGGTGAGTCATCTGCAAAATATCCATCGATATATTGGTTTATTATTGCACCATGTAGCAAGGCAGAGTGAAAAACTTGTCTTGATTAATGTACGTACAAAATCAATTTACTACAACAGCGCATTGAGGTAAAACCATAACAGAATGTAGAACAAAGTGTAATAGCTACAGAGAAGGTACAGAGCAGATAGACAGTAAGTGCAAGGCCATTACGAGGAAGATTGAGGGGTCAAGTATTCAGTGTATCAAACTAGGTATGCTACCGTGCCAGCCAGTGCTCCTCCCTCAACAGTATGCAAGGACCACCTCTTTGTGGGCTTTGATGACAAACTCTCTGTAGATGTGTAGTAGGGAGTATATTGACTAGCTGCGTCACGTGCTGGAATGGAAATACCAAAGCCCTTGAATGGAAAATCCTACAAAAAGTAGTGATACAGCCCAGTCCATCACAGGTAAAGCCCTCCCCACCATTAAGCACATCTACACGAAACTCTGTTGCGGGAAAGCAGCATCCATCATCGGGACCCCCGCCACCCAGGACATGCTCTCTTCTCGCTGCTGCCATCAGGAAGAAGGTACAGGAGCCTCAGGATTCACACCACCTGGTACAGGAACAGTTACTACCCCTCAACCATCAGGGTCTTGAACCAGAGGGGATAACTTCACTTACCCCAACACTGAAGTGTTCCCATAACCTATGGACTCACTTTCAAGGACTCTTCATCTCATGTTCTTGATATTTTTTTGCTTATTTATTTGTTAGTATTGATATGTACTGACTATAATGGAAACGTATGTAAAGGATGAAAAGTTATTGAATGGTTTATTGTATATATTTATTTTTGAATAAAGTATATTTTGAAATTAAAAAATAAATTCTTCTTTTTGTTTGTTGTCTTCTGCACTCTGGTTGGGAAGTCTTTCACTGGTTCTGTTACGGTTATAGAGTATGCCCACAAGGAAATGAATCTCAAGGTTGTATATGTACTTTGATAATAAATTTAACTTTGAACTTTTCTTTTAACAAAATTCTAGGAAAGTGTTAAGACCAGCATTTAATGCATTCTATTCCCTAGGAACTGCATTTGGTGTGGTGAAGGTGCTTTCAGTGAAGGTGCATTAGTTGGGGGTTCCGGGATTTTGTCCAGTAACAACGAGAGAGCAGAGCTGCAGTCCCAGTTGTGTAGGTGTGTGATGTGGAGGGGAAGCCGTGGGAGCACGCAACATGCTAATATACGAAGGTAGGTGGATCCATGAAAACTGATTATTTGGAAGGAAAGATTTAAAAATAAAATCTAAACTTGAGCAAAAGATGTGAGTACTAAATAACAGTTACAGCAGTACCAAAACTTCACGTCATCTTAAATGTTTCTTCCCTCGGGGGTGAGTCCGATCAACCATTCTAGCTTGCCCACCCACCTTCCCTCCCCCCCATCATTGCCCTGCACTGTAATCAATTTAAACCACTTTTTATAAAGCTGTTTACATTGTAAATACATTCTGGTATTTATGCACGTTTTATTCCATATTCTGCACTTTAAGTTCTAAGTTTATCTTTTATATTATTCTTTATAATTGTTGAATGTTGTTTTTTTGTTGCAGGTCTCCCCCCTGGCCATCACTCCATATCAAATTCCTAATACACGTAAGGTATATGGAGAATAAAGTTGATCGTTGCATTCTTCTGAGGACGTGCAGCATTGTCAGAAACACTGTTCGAATAAGGTACCAAACTGAGCTTCTGTCTGGCAGATCAGGTAAATGTTGTGAGTTTCCTGGCACAACGTGAAGCTGCCATGGGATTTTTCTCACCGTGCTTGCCTACATCCTTCCTTTGTACACCCACGCAGAAATCAGAAAGATGCAGTTAAACCTTTTAACTTACACAACGCTTAAAATGAACTGACCTTGGTTTGCTGCTCTATTTTGTAGGAGGTCTGCTGGAATTGTCTGATTTCTCGGATTATGTGAGATATCTGTAAAAGTAAACGGAAATTGAAATGCTTTCCACAATGTACAGTATTTATAGAGCAGTCAGAGAAAACAGTCAGAGCCAAACAAAAATATAAGCACACGTAAAAAGCTTGTGTACAAAAGCATCGGCAGAAGGGAAAGGGCTGTTCAATGTAGATTACCTCTGTGTACAAGACATATTATCAATTATACAACATAGAACATTACATTACAGGCCCTTTGGCCCACAATGTTATGCTGACTTTTTAACCTGCTCCAAGATCAATCTAACACTTCCATCCTACAAATGGTACATTGCCCTCCATTTTTCCATCATCCTTGTGTCTATCTACAAGTCTCTCAAATGTCCCTGATCTATTTGTCTCTACCATCACCCCAGCAGGACATTCCACATACCCATTCTCTGACATCCTACCCAATACTTTCCACCATTCACCTTAAAATTATGCCGTCATGTTTTAGACATTTCTGCCCTGGGAAAAAGGCATGGGCTGTCCACTTTATCTTTGCAACTTATCATTTTACCAATTATCTACTATTCCATCAAGGTTGGACCCTCTTGAACTCTCTTTTTCCTCCTCAGTAGCCTCTTGGGATTGAGGACACCTTACTTTCACTCCACTTCGAAGGTGACCAATGAGTTCTCACTGAGACTAGCAAATTCTGCCAAGGTTGGTTTTCCGATGATTTTCACTGTTCTGTGAGATTTTTGTGCAACAACAGAGAATATTAGACTCATCGCGGGCACTAGCCTCCCCACCATTGAGGTTATCTCCGAAAGGCGATGCCTCAAAAAGCTGGCGTCCATCATTAAAGACACTGACCACCCGAGAAATGCCCCCTTCTCGTTACTGCCATCAGGGAGGAGGTACAGGAGCCTGACAACATACCCTCCATATTTTAGGAACAGCCTCTTCCCATCTGCCATCTAATTTCTGAATGGACATGGAACCCATGAACACTACCTCGCTATTTTTTCTTTCCTTTTGTGCACGATTTATTTAATTTAACTATTATATATACACACTTACCGTAACTCAGCTTTCCCCTCTATTATCACTGACCTGCTGCCGCAAAGTGAACAAATTTCACAATGTAATGCCCATGATAATCAACCTGATTCTGAGGGCTGATTTACTATCCCTCTCAATCCCATTCTCCTGCCTTCTCCTTGCAATCTTTGACACCCTGACCAATCAGGTACCTATCGATCTCCGCTTTAAAAAAACCCAATAATTTGGCTTCCACGGCCATTTGTGGCAATGAATTCCATGGATTCACCAGCCTCTGGATAAAGGAATCCTTCCTCATATCTGTTCTAAAGGACCGTCCTTGTATTCTGAGTGTGGCCTCTGGTCCTAGACGCACCCACTATTGGAAACATCATCTCCACATCCACTCTTTCTAGGCCTTTCAATATTTGATAGGCTTCAATGAGATTTCCCCTCATTCTTCTAAAGTCAAGCCCAGATCTATCAAACACTCTTCATTCATTAACCCTTTCATCCCCAGGATAATTCTTGTGAATCTTCTTTGGCCCCTCTCCAATGCCAGCACATCCTTTCTTAGAAATGGGGCCCAAAACTGCTCACAATACCCCAAATGCCTTACAAAGCCTCAGCATTACATCCTTGCTTTTATATTCTAGTCCTCTTGAAATGAATACGAACATTGCCTTTGCTTTCCTTGCTACCAACTCAAGCTGCGAGTTAACCTTTAGGGAATCCTGCACTAGAACTGTCAAGTCCCTTTGCACCTCTGTCAGGGGATCAGGCAGGCCAGACAAAAGGTCATCCAGCGAAAACATTATATTTATTTCAACATACAGTGTGGAAAAGGCCCTTCCAGTCCTTTGGGCTACACTACCCTACAACTCCTGATTTAACCTTAGCCTAATCACAGGACAATTTACAATGATCTCTGCAAATGGATCCTCAACTCCCTCTCCAGGAGATCACGGTCGGAAGTAAACCTCCATCTCGCTGATTATTAACTCAGGCGCACCTCACATCCTTTAGCCCACTGCTGTACTCTCTCTACGCCGACGACTGTGTGGCTAGGCACAGCTCAAATGCCATCTATAAATTTGCTGAAGACACAACTACTGTTGGCAGAATTTCAGATGCTGATAAGGAGGCGTGCAGGAGCAAGGTAAGATCAGCTGGTTGATCGCAGCAACAATCATGCACTCAATGTCAGAAAGACCAAATAATTGATTGTGGACTTCAGAAGGGTAAAGACAAGGGCCCACACACCTGCCCTCATCGCCTCATCGAGGAACCGGATGCGGAAAGGGTGAGCAGTTTCGTCACTGAGTGTCAGCATCTCGGAGGATCTAGCCTAGGCGACAGTGGCTATATGTCATTCGGAGTTTGAGGAGATTTGGTATTTCACCAAACTTCTACAGACGTACCATGGAGGGCATTCTAATTGGCTGCATTACTGTCTGTATGGGGGGGGGCAGGGGTCTACTGCCCTGGATGGAAGTAAGCTACACAAAGTCGTGAACTCAATCACCTCTGTCATGGGCGCTAGCCTTCCCAGCATCCAAGGGCATCTTCAGGGAGCAGTGCCTCAAAAAGGGGCATCCATCATTAAGGACCCTCATCACTCAGGACATTCCCTCTTCTCATTCCTACCATCAGGGAGGAGTTGCAGGAGCCTGAAGACACACACTCAATTTTTCAGAAACAGCTTCTTCCCCTCCACTATCAGATTTCTGAATGGACATTGAACCCATGAATACTACCTCACCATTATCTTTTCCCTCATTTTGCACTATTTATTTAATTTAACTTTTTAAAATATACGTACTGACTGTAATTTACAGTTTATTATTATTATTGTGTATTGCACTGTACTGCTGCTGCATTATAACAAATTTCATGACAGGTGATATTAAACCGAATTCTAATTTGATTCTGATCAATTAACCTACTAACCGGTACGTCTTTGAACTGTGGGAGGAAACCAGAGCACCCGGAGAAAACCCCTGCATCCATGGGGAGGGCGTACAGGGACTCTCTACAAAGACTGAACTCCGAACTGCAATGCCCTGAGCTGTAATAGTGTCACGCTAACTGCTACACTACCGTAGCGCCCATTAACTCTGTTCCTCTCTCCACTGATGCTCTCTGCTCTGTTCAGTATTTCCAACATTTTCTGTTTCATAAATTCCAATTGTGTGGCTTGGTATAGCACAGTGACATGATCCTGTATTAAGTGCTTAGTACAGCTCATATCCATTTAGTCAATATGGGAATTTAGAAAATAAGCAAAGTTTTTTTTTTAAACTTCTGCCTATGCCAACTCATTAACAATGCCAAGGGAATGAAATGAGCCACACATGAGGCTGCTAAGCAGGGTAAGAGCCCATGGTATTACAGAAAGATACTAGCATGGAGAGAAGATTGGCTGATTAGCAGAAGGCAAAGAGTGGGAATAAAGGAAGCCTTTTCTGGTTGGCTGCTGGTGGCTTGTGATGTTCTGCAGGGGTCAGTGTTGAGACTGCTTCATTTCACGTTATATATCAGTGATTTGGATGATGAAATTGACGGCTTTGTGACCAAGTTTGCGAACAATACAAAGATATGTGGAGATGCAGGTAGAGTTGAGGAAGCAGGGATTCTGCAGAATGACTTAGACCAGCGGTCCTCAACCACAGGGCCGCAGAGCATGTGCTACCGGGCCGCGAGGAAACAATATGAGTCAGCTGCACCTTTCCTCATTCCCTGTCACGCACTGTTGAACGTGAACATAGGGTTGCCAACTGTCCCGTATTAGCCGGGACGTCCTGTATATTGGGCTAAATTGGTTTGTCCCATACGGGACCGCCCTTGTCCCATATTTCCCCCGCTAAGGTACAGCGTTCCTATGAAGCCGTTCGTAAGCTGAAATGCCGTAAAGCGAAGAAGCAATTATCATTAATTTATATGGGAAAAATTTTTGAGTGTTCCCAGACCCAAAAAATAACCTAACAAATCATACCGAATAACACATAAAACGGAAAATAAATAACACTAACATATAGTAAAAGCAGGAATGATATGATAAATACACAGCCCATATAAAGTAGAAATAATGTATGTACAGTATAGTCGGGAAGATAAAGGCAAAACCGATTTGTGGGGAAAAAATCGGCACGTACGCGCGTGCGCACATCACATGCGCACACAGGTGCCTGCGCGAGGCTTCATGGTCATGGTAGTCTTTCCTGGGGTAAAGTGTCCCGGGATTTGACTGGAACTTTTGTCCCTTATTTGGGAGTGGGAAAGTTGGCAACCCTAACTGTAAAAGACATGTTGAGGTGAGTTTAACCCTACTTGAACACCACACCCACCCCGCGGTCGGCCGGTCCGCAAGAATATTGTCAATATTAAACCAGTCTGCAGTGCAAAAAAGGTTGGGGACCCCTGAATTAGACAGATCAGGAGAACGAGCAAAGAGCTGGAAAATGCCATACAGTGTTGAGAAGTGTATGGTCATGCACCTTGGTAGAAGGACGTGGATTGTGTATGGTCCTACACTGAAGTTCATTGTTTCTGGAGACTCTGTTAACGTCTGGTGTATTTGGACGGTATCAAGAATCCTATAACCAGCAATTCCAAGCAGTGAAATACCTGTCACGAGGAGGGTCATCCTGATATCCTGATCTTCCTCCTCAACTGCCTCCCATCACTGGTCACAAAGATTTGCTCTCAAAACACAGAAGGCCCAGCTTTTCTTTCGAGGCACAATGGCGTGATTTCCACTGCTCACGAGTCCAAGAGAAACGCAGGAGCAGCATCAAACACAGTTCGTGGACTTTCCTGAACTCAGAAGAGTCTTTGATTCCCTAAATTGGATGGGTCTACGGAGATTTATCCTCAGGTTTGGCTGCCCTCAGTAATCTGTTTCCTTCATATATGTGTTCTATGATGGCATAGAAGCTGCGATATTAACCAACCAGCCTGCAACAGGTCCATCCTCAGTGTACTAAGCACAGTTTTGTATGTTGGACAAACAGCCCCTTGCCAAACAGTATCATGAAAGAAGTATCACAGGGTGATCGGTACTGTCTACAATCAATGCCTTCGGTATCCGAGATGATTACTAGTGGCAGGAGGGATCAGCGGGGAAAAGGGTGAGCAATTTCCAGTTCCTGGTGTCACCCTCTCTGAAGATCTCTCCCGGGCCCACCATATTGATGAATGTGGTAAACCATATATATGTTGTAACTGGGTTAAATGTCTGGACACATCCCTCTGCTGACTGCCCCTGGCTCCTCCCACAGACCCCTGTATAAAGGTGTTTCGCCTTGCCCCTCCCCCTCAGTCCAGGGGCAGACACTCAGCATGGAGGTCGTATTATACAGCGAATAAAAGCCTTTCAGTATTTACCCTACTTCAGTCTTTTGGAGTTATTAAAGGTGCTTCAATGAACAAGACACTTCAGCAGCTATATTTCATTAGGAGTTTGAGGAGATTTGGTATGTCACTAAAAATCTGCAGATTTCTACAGGTGCACCATGGAGAGTGTTCTGACTGATTGTATCACTGTCTGGTTGTCTGGTGTGGAGGGGCTGCTGCACTGGATCAGGAAAGGCTACAGGGAGTTGCAAACTCAGCCAGCTCTACCAGGGGCACTAGACTCCCCAGCATCGAAGACACCTTTGACAGACAATGCCTCATGAAAGCGGCGTCCATCATTAAGGACCCTGTTCACCCAGGACATGCCTTGTTCTCATTGCTACCATCAGGGAGGAGGTACAGGAGCCTGAAGACACACACTCAACACTTTAGAAACAGCTTCTTTCCCTCTGCCATCAGATTTCTGAATGGACAATGGATTCTTCCTCACTATTTTTGCGCCACTTATTTAATTTTTACATGGATACTTCTTATGGTAGTTTATAGAATATTTTATGTATTCCAATGTACTGGTGTCGCAAAACAGCAAATTTTACGACATTTGTTAGTGATAATAATTATGATTCTTTTTAGGGGGATCACAAAGTCAAGGAAAGAGGACCGGGTCGAGACAACAGGGACTTACGGAGAAGAGGAGTTCAGTGGGTAATACCGTTCCGGCTGACCGGAAGTGCACTGAGAGTGGTAAGCGTAAAGGAGTTGGGTGCTTACTAATCTGGTTAACAACAGATGGAGCAATCCGGGGCATATTACGATCGAGGAACGTGTTTGCAGGCTGGATATTGAACTTTTTACTGTTGGACTTTGGCCACATTCCACCGTCATACAACACTTGGCGGCACGGGAGGTCGTTCCTGCCTGTGGCCATCGAATGTGCAGCTTGTCCCGTGGAGGGTCAGACACCCTGAGCCAATAGACTGGTCCTGGACTTATTTTCCATCTGGCATAGTTTGCATTTTGTTGTTTGATTGTTGGGGGGTTTTGTATTGCTATATTTATGCTCTATTCTTGGTTGCTGCGGCTGTGACGAAACCAAATTTCCCTCAGAATTAATAAAGTATATCTATCTATCTATCTATCTTTTAATTAAGGTGAGTTTGGGGAAAACTGTCAAACCATTTTTGTGTGTGGAGATGTCTTCCCATCCACCAGACTTTCTGCCAGTAAAGTACAGCAGAGAGAGACATGATTGAACAAGGGAAAGAATCTACCCAATGTTCACTGACGTACCATTCTCATCTTGGAGAAGTTGACTAAGCCATCTTCGGTATAATTAGGCGTTCCTTCCTCAATAAACGCCAAGTCCGTCAGATACATTCCCAAGTAAGGAACACATGGAGGGTCACAACTGCAGACAACAAACAAGAAGTTGCTTGTTAAATATCAAACTGTAGACATTTTAGTTATGGAAGAAAAACTAGAAAGATTAAGATTTCATAGAGCAATAAATACTCGCCAGGTCACCTCAGAGAACTCTCCTGCTCTTTTTCAAATAAAGACAATGAGATCTTTTCCCAAAGTTGTGCCTGAGATTTAGCTGGTTTTTTAAAGGTTTGTAGGGATGGTTTTGGGGGCAATCAGGGTTAGGCTGGGGTTTAAGGACGAGAATGTGGGGGAGTTAGACGTCAGGTTAGGGTTTAGGGACAGAAATTTGGAGATCAGATTGGAGTCAAGGCCTCTGCTCCACGCTCCATATTCAAAGGCCAGTGATGTGGAGAAGGACATCTAGGGTCTCGGCCTCTCCTCTGTGCTTGAAGGCCAGCGTCCTTAGGTTGTGCTGGTTCATAACACAAACGATACATTTCACTGTACGTTTCGACGTACCTGTGATCAATAAATGAATTTGAATCTCAGATTGAATCTTTTATATTTACTTAACAAATGTACCATCAAGGGGGAGGTACCAGAAGCCTGACGATACACATTACGTTCTTCTCCTCCGCCTTCAGAACAGTCTATGAACCCATGAACACTAGCTCACCATTTTGATCTTTTTTGCACTACTGAATTATTTTTAAATATACTTGTTATTGTAACTTATAGTAATTTTTTATATATTGCACTGTACTGCTGTCGCAAAACATCACATACACAAAATGCTGGAGGAGCTCCATCCTGAAGAAAGACCCGGGCCTGAAACGTCGACTGTTTGGTCAGCCTGACCTGCTGAGTTCCTCCAGCATTTTATATATGTTGCTTTGGATATCCAGCATCTGCAGAACCTTGTGTGTTTAAAATTTCACAAGATACAAGTAAGTGATAATAAGATTCTGATTTGTATGTTCATTAAACCTAAACATAGCCTTGATTTAGTGCCTCATCTGAAAGGAAGATAGTGTGATTAGCTCTCAGCACTGCACTGGAGTACCAGTCGAAATCTTTCCACTTGAGCTCCTGGAGTGGGGCTTGAACTCACAACCTTCAAGCTGGGAATGTTACACACTGAATGACTCACGAAAGACTGGCATCTAGAAAGTGCTTCCGGTCTCTGCTAATGCCTTAGCAGGACTGTTGATTGGAAAATGGACTGGGGAAACTCTTACACTGAGGGGCAGTATTCAGCACTTACAGATTCATAGAGTGCTACGGCATAGAAACAGGCCCTTCAGCCCATCTAGTCCATGCCAAACTAGTATTCTGCCTAGTCTTATCAACTGTACCTGAACCATAGACCCTCATACCTCTCCCATCCATGTGCCGACCTAAACTTATAGAGTTCTCATGAGGCAGGCTTCCTAGGCAAAAATCCACTCAGTCACCACTTTATTGGTACAGGAGTGGAACCCAATGAGGTCTTCTGCTTCCACTTCAAGTTCTACAAGTTGTGTGTTCACAAATATTCTTCTGCACACCACCATCATAACACATTGAGTTACTGCCCCTTCTGTCTGCTTGAACCAGTCTGGCCATTCTCCTCTGACCTCTCTCATTAATAAGGCACTTTTACCCACAGAACTGCCACTCACTGGATGGTTTTTTTCCAACAACTCTCTGTAAACTCTAGAGGCTGCTCTGTGTGAAAATCTCTGGAGATCAGCAGATTCTGAGACATTCAAATCACCCCGTCTGGCACCAACGATCATTCCACAGTCAAGGTCACTTAGATCACATTTCTTCTCCATTCTGATGTTTAGTCTGAACAAAAAAACTGAACCTCTTGACCATGTCTGCATGCTTTTATGCACTGAGTTGCTGCCACGTGATTGGCTGATTAGATAGAAACACATAAACATAGAAAATCTACAGCACAATACAGGCCCTTCGGCCCACATGTACTTACTTTAGAAATTACCTAGGGTTACCCATAGCCCTCAATTTTTCTAAGCTCCATGTACCTATCCAGGAGTCTCTTAAAAGACTCTATTGTATCTGCCTCCACCACCATCACCGGCAGCCCATTCCACACACTCACCACTCTCTGCGTAAAAAACTTACCCCTGACATCTCCTCTGTACCTACTTCCAAGCACCTTAAAACTGTGCTCTCTCATGCTAGCCATTTCAGCCCTGGGGAAAAAGCCTCTGACTATCCCCATGATCAATGCCTCTCATCATCCTATACACCTCTAGCAAGTCACCTCTCATCCTCCCTCACTCCAAGGAGAAAAGGCCAAGTTCACTCAATCTATTCTCATAAGGCATGCTCCCCAATCCAGGCAACATCCTTGTAAATCCCCTCTGCATCTTGTCTATAGTTTCTGCATCCTTCCTGTAGTGAAGTGACCAGAATTGGGCACAGTACTCCAAGTGGGGTCTGACCAGGGTCCTATATAGCTGCAACATTACCTCTCGGCTCTTAAACTCAATCCCACGATTAATGAAGGCCAATGCACCGTATGCCTTCTTAACCACAGAGTCAACCTGCACAGCAGCTTTGAGTGTCCTATGGACTCGGACCCCAAGATCCCTCTGATCCTCCAGACTGCCAAGGGTCTTACCACTAATATTATATTCTACCATCATATTTGACTGACCAAAATGAACAACTTCACACTCATCTGCCACTTCTCAGTCCAGTTTTGCATCCTATCGATGTCTTTGACAGCCCTCCACACTATCCACAACACCCCCAACCTTTGTGTCACCAGCAAACTTACTAACCCACTCTTTTACTTCTTCATCCAGGTCATTTATAAAAATCACAGAGAGGAGAGGTCCAAGAACACATCCCTGTGGAACACCACTGGTCACTGACCTCCATGCAGAATATGACCCGTCTGCAACCAAGATATTTGCATTAATGATAGGTGTACGGGTGTACCCAATAACAGGGCTACTGAGTGTATGCCACTGTAATTTAAGAAGGATATTGTGAAGCATGTTGCTCTTTGCCAAGATCCAGTCCTGTTTCCTAAGTTTCTATGAGGTAGATCTGGCTGCTGGAAGAAGGAATGCTGTGGTGGGGGGGGGGAATGATTTGCTGGCTTGTTACATCAGTATCCAATCTCACTTTCGCTTTTACATGCAACAAAATGGCAGTTCAAGGCATGGCAGCCATTTTGGGTTGCCACTTAATGCTGATTTCCATATCTCTATTCAACATCTGAAACATACTTTTTCAGTGCCTCCCGGAGATTTTTGAATCGTCCTTCAGACGACACCAGTTTTTGCAGCTTGTCTATTAAAGCCTTAGTCTAAAAACAAGAAAGAGAGAGAGAGAAGAACGTGATTGGAATTTCAACTGTTTTCACCTGAAGCCACTTAATTACCACATTAAACTGCACCCCCTCGGCCTAACCTGCTTCGACACTTTCATCCATGTTTTCTTCAACCGGAAGATGGCACTTCTGTTAAGCGCTGAGGTTATTACCAGCACGGCGTTGTAATTGTGGAGACACTTGCAGATGTCCGCCACCGCCACCCATTTCTCAATGGCTGCCGTTCGCGCATTCACGTCATCGTTCTTCAGAATCTCCGACGCTATTAAGTTGCTGATCTGAGGAGAACAGGAAGAATTCTCTTGAGAGCATCCTGACTGGCTGCATCACTGCCTGGTATGGGAACTGAGGACTCAGTCGGAGGACTCTGCAGAAAGTGGTGCGGACAGCCCAGCGCATCTGTAGATGTGAACTTCCCATGATTCAGGACATTTACAGAGACAGATGTGTAAAAAGGGCCCATAGGATCACTGGGGACCTGAATCACCCCAACCACAAACTGTTCCAGCTGCCACCATCTGGGAAACAGTACCATAGCATAAAAGCCAGGACCAACAGGATCCGGGACAGGCCATCAGACTGGTGAATTCATGCTCACACAACTGTATTTCTATGTTATATTGTCTGTCCTGTTCTACATACTATTTA
Source organism: Mobula birostris (assembly GCF_030028105.1). Taxonomy (NCBI): domain Eukaryota; kingdom Metazoa; phylum Chordata; class Chondrichthyes; order Myliobatiformes; family Myliobatidae; genus Mobula; species Mobula birostris. The sequence continues at coordinate 3,181,541 of NC_092383.1, read as the reverse complement.
TTATAAATTACTATAAATTGCACATTGAACATTCAGACAGAGAAGTAATGTAAAGATTTTTACTCCCCATGTATGTGAAGGATGTAAGAAACTTAAGTCAATTCAGTTCAATTACTGTCAAAGTGTTGCGGACAGTTCCAGGCAGTACACTTTAGAGTGGGTGTCTAGGCCTTATACGGATAAAATTAACTCAGCCCTAGGGATGAGAGATCTCAGTTGTGAAGAGGATGGGACTTCCATACAGCAGAGAGGGTTAAGAGGAGGTTTAACAAATTCTTTCAAAATTGATATAAATAAGGAAAAACTACTACCAGTGATGGGAAGGTCAATGATTTAAGAGTACGGGCAGAAGAACGAGAGGGGAGGACATGCCAATTTTTTTATTTACATGGTAAGCTGAGACACAGATTTGGCAGAAATAAAGTGAATCAAAACCTCCAAAGGCATTTGGATAAAAATTGATAGGGAAAGTTCGCAAGAGTAAGTAAATTGGAGAGAACTCCTAGGAGGATGATGCCAGGTGACTTTCTTCTGGGTTGTGTGCAGTGACCGAATCCACCGGAGGGCAGCCTGTCCTGGAGTTGGAGGGGAGAGGGGAGTGTGTGTGTGTGTGTGTGTGTGTGTGTGTGTGTGAGAGAGAGACGGGGTGGATGAGGGGGGCTTGTTTTGTTTTGTTATTGTTGTTGTTTGTGTTCTACTGAACATGGTGAGCATACCACATACCATGTTGTCATTATGAAACCAGGTTGCCATTATGCAATGCTTTGAGCAGCTGGTCATGGAACACATTGAAGCCTTTCTCCCAGCTACATTGGACCCTTTCCAGTTTGCTTATCGCTCAAATCAATCCGCTGATGACACAATAGCCTCTGCCCTCCATTCTGTCCTGTCCCACCTGGAAAATGGGGTCTCATATGCCAGACTGCTGTCTATAGACTTCAGTTTGGCATTCAACACCATCATACCCCAGAAACTTGTGGGGAGACTGTCCTTGCTGGGTCTCAATGCCTCCCGCTGCAAATGGATGCTGGGCTTCTTAACAGTAAGGCCACAGTCAGTCTGTGTGGGCAGCAACGTCTCTCGTCCCATTCCGCTGAGCACTGGAGCTCCCCAGGGCTGTGAGCTCAGCCCACTGCTGTTCACACTGCTGACCCATGACTGTGTCGCAGGATCCAGTCAAACCACGTCGTCAAGTTTTCGGATGACACAACAGTGTTTGATCTTATCAAGAACGATGACGGGACGGAGTATGGACAGGAAATGGAACAGCGGCGGATTGGTGTGAGAAGAACAACCTGAGCATGAAGATGGAGAGGACAAAGGAAATCATTGTGGACTTCAGGAATTTGCAGACAAACTGTCCCCTCCCACCAAGTACATTGCTCCTCCATAGAGAGAGCACACAAGTTCTTGGGAGTGCACATCACAGATGACCTCACTTGGTCCCTTAATATCACCTCCCTGAACAAGAAGACACAGTGGCACCTCCACTTCCTAAGAAGATTGAGGTAAGCAAGGTCCCCTCCTTCCCCCCATCCCACCTTAACTGCGTTTGACAGGAGCACCATTCAGAGCATCCTGACAAGCTGCATCTCCATCTGGTGTGGGAGCTGTCAAGCATCAGACCAGAAGTCCCTCCAAAGGACTGGGAGAACAGCTGAGAGGATCATAGGGGTCTCCCTACCATCCGTCGGGGACACTTATCAGGAGCACTGCGTACGCAGGGCCCTTAGTATTATCAAGGATCCCACCCATCCATCCAGCGTCCTCTTTGACTTGCTACCATCAGGCAGGAGACTCTAATGCGTAAAAACAAGAACGGTCAGGATGAGAAACAGTTTCTTCCCCCTGGCCATTAAGCTTCTGAACTCCCTGATATATTGTACTCGAAGTGTTGCTGGTTAATCTGTTCTGTACCTGACAATATTTAATATCAGTTTGTTATTTATGTGTGATTCATCTGTAGATTTTGTCCGTACCTTCATAAGTTATCGTGTGTTATGTGTACTGCTGTGCTTTACACCCTGGTTCAAAGAAACTTTGTTCTGTTTCAATATACATTATTTGGTTATATACATTATATGGTTACATACATTATATACATGTTTACAGTTAAATGGCGGTAAACTTGACTTGATTTGTCGCCAGAATGTGTGGCAACACTTGTGAGCTGCCCCCAGCTCAACCTTAGGTTGTGTTGATTGTTAACACATTTCACTGAAAGCTTTGATGTACGTGTGATAAATAAATCTGGATCTGAGTCTATGAAGTAGGACCTATCATTTCTTCTGATGAAAAGCAGCGTGAGCTGCAAGCCCTTCTGCAATAATCAGAAACAGGAAAGCTAAGGAAAGTCCGCTCCATCGCGGGCACTAGGCTCCCCAGTATCCAGGACATCTTCAAGGAGCAATGCCTCAAAAAGGCAGCATCCATCATCGAGAACCCGCACCACCCAGGACATGCCCTCTTCTCATTCCTACCATCAGGGAGGAGGTACAGAGGCCCGAAGGCACACAGGAACAGTTTCTTCTCCTCTGCCATCTGATTTCTGAATGAACTTTAAACTCGTAAACACTACCTCACTACCACATGAAGAGGACTCTCTGTGTGGCACAGGGTAAAGGAGGTTTAAGGCTTCTCAACACTGGGAACCAGGACAGGCTGGCAAGTGTAAAACTGATGTCAAATGGACGAGTTTAGCAATGGGACAACTCTCTTATGACATGCAGAGGCTCTGCTCTCGATAGCCCTGTGGGCCCATATTAGCAAAGAGTGGCATAGCAGTTAACACAGTGCTTTACAGGGGCGTCTGTGCTTTACAGGGGCAGCCACTGTCTATAAGGTGGTTGTACGTTCTCCCCGTAACGGTGTGGTTTCCTTCGGGTGCTCGAGTTCCGTCCCACATTCCAAAAGTGTACCAGTTAGGGTTAGTGAGTTGTGGGCATGGTCTCTTGACGCCAGAAGTGTGGCAACACTTTGTGGGCATCCCCAGCACAATCCTCACTGATAGGATTTGTGTATGCAATCATTTATTTCAGCTTTATTTATCACGTGCACATCAAAACATACAGTGAGATGTGCCGTTTGTGTTAACAAGGATGTTCTGGAGGCAGCCTGCTAGTGTCGCCACACATTCTGGTGCCAACGTAGTGTGCCCACGAAGCTCGGCAGAACAACACAGAACCCAGCAAGCAACAAAACAACTGCAAAACAAGCCCCGTTCCTCTTTGACACAAATGACACATTACACTGCATGTTTTGATGTATATTTGGAAAATAAATCTAGTTTTTAATCTTTAATGGATTCTGAAGTAAGTATTTGACTCCTACGAGGTTTCTATGATGGTTGACAATTCCCTTTGTGGAACGTTCTGTGTTTGATCCACAATCTTCAGCCTGCCCTGCATTTCATTATGTCATTTCAAATCTCATTTTTCTTAACAATCTTATCCAAGAAAGACTAATTCAGCTTAATGTTGTAACTATCAATGGGCCTTTCACCGGAGACCAGAGGCACTTCAGTGAAGAAACACAACCCTTCATGGTTTATTGAGTGGCCGCACTCACATCATTGAAATGTTTGGTGGTTTTCATAATGTACGGGGCTCTCTCATTCTTTTCGGGCTTCATCCAACCTTGACCAAAGAACTCCCTGCATGGAAAGCAAACAAGTAAGCATTTCACTCAGCACAAGTATTGTCTGCTAACACCTCCCCACGTCTTGTAAAATGAGAAATAATCACACAGGCAATTTCACAATTTTGAGGAGACAATGGGAGAGAACACAATGGAGATTTTTAGATGAGAGGTTCATTTCATAGAATGGAGTGGAGAAGCTGCTTGTACTTTCTAGAGCATCACAGCACAGCACAGGCCCTTCGGCCCACAATGTTGTGCTGACATCGTAATCTGCTCTAAGATCAATCTAACCCTTCCCTCCTACATAGCTCTGCCCTTTTCTACCATCCTTGTGCCAATCTAAGAGATTCTAATGTACCTGCCTCTACCACCCCTGCTGGTAGCAAGTTCCATGCACTTAGCACTCTCCGTGTAAAACAAAACTAACTCTGGCACCCCCCCCCATCCCCCAAACTTTCCTCCAGTCACGTTTTTTTGTCTTAATTGTGTTATTCCTTGTAAACATTATGCTTTACGTTGTATTTCACTTCTTTTATGTCTTTTACATTTCTTTTTCATCTTGAACGTGATTCTGGAACAGTTGGAGCCTGTGATTTGCAGTTTGGAGATCGCTTGGGTGTTTTAGCGCTCTGCGGTCTGCGAGAGGATTCTGGGAGGCGGAGGCAGTGTGCGGAAGCCTCGTGGCGAGGAGGCTATGAGCCGATGTTCAGTTTTATTTTGCTGATTAAAGTGATGAGGGAGATTGAGACGCTGGCTGCCTGCCTGCTGAGGGATCACTGTGTTTCCAGAGAGGGGTGACTGCCTTTTGATTGTTGGGGGGGGGGGGGTCGCTCTGATGCCAGAGAGGGGAGACTGCCTTTTTATTGCTGGTGAGATCACTCTGCTATGGAGAGGGAGAATGTTGCCCAGGTCTTCTGCGTTTCTCATGGTCTCATGGCTTTTTTTTGTATTCTGTGTTTTTTGCCTGATCCTTCTCGTTTTTTGTGTGCGGGGGAGGAGGATTTGGGAGTCGACATGCCGTTTTCATTTTCGTTCGTTTTTTTTTGTGCAGGGAGGAGGGATCTGGGGGGTTGATGATAATCCTGTCGTTGTTTTCTTTCTTGCTTTCATGGCTATCTGGAGAAGAATAATTTCAGAGTTGTATATTTTGATAATAAGTAACCCTTTGAACCTTCTCTTGTGAATGCTGCCTGTATTGACTCTATGTCCCTGTGACACTGCTACTCATTTTCCATTGCTCTCTCTGTACATATACTTGCACAGATGACAACAGACTCAGCTTGGAGTCCCTTTGTAGGACACAAGAAATCGATAGAGGAGTGATGCTCCTCCAAGACCACCACTCCACATCCCCCCCACAATTGAACAGCCCTGTTGAACACCAGAAACATAACCTCCAATTCCCACTTGTTGGAGAACCTCAGCTGACTCAGAACCGAAATGTAGGAGGTCACCTTTCATCATAAAGGAGAAGGAACAGTGACTTACTCGTATGGAATGCACCCAAAGACCAGGTGATCCAACAGTGTCAGCTCTTCAGCAATCTCCAGTGCGGAGAGATTCTCAAAAGTCTCTTCTTCCGACTTTTCAAAGAGGGGAAAATAAGAGGGAGCTTCAGTGTAAAGATCCTAAATGACGGCAGTCTCAAACTGAAGAGTAAAATTCATACCAACCGTGTTCATAATCTCTTCCAGTGAGATTTGGTTATCTGCCGGGTCATCTTCATTCAGTGTCCTGGGAATTGGAAACAGAAAATTAGCAGGCCTTTACAATACGGAAAGGATGGTGAGGAAGCTATTCGGAGAGGACATTAAGCACAGAGATACAAGTACAAAATCCATCAAGACCTTTGTTAAAAACAAGTTGTTTTTCCCACTGCGACCCTGATACTTACAGCAGCGATGTACCACTTTCCCTGTTAAAGTGGTGAGGGTAGAGGCTCTCACAACAATATCTAGACGGCCACGTGAATTCTTTACTGCTATCATAGAGAGCATCGTCACACTGTCTGGTTTGGTGCATTATCCTCTTGCAATAGTCAAAAACTACAGCAAACTGTAGGGTCAGCAGAGAAGATCACTGGCTGCTGTCTACCATCACTGCAGGACTTGTGTGTGTCCAGGACAAGGAAGGAGAAAGGAAAATCATTGCAGACACTACCCACCCTGTAAACAGCCTTTTCCAAAAACTCCGTTCAGGAAAGCACCTTAGGGCTATTAAAACAAAAAACTTCACACCATCTTAAAAGTTTCTTCCCTCATACTGTTAATCGGGTTAATCATTTTAGTTACCTCCCCACCTCCCTCTATCTATTACTCCCATCACTGCACTGTAAACACTTTAAACCACTGTTTATAATGCTAGTTATATTGTAAATACATGCTGGTAGGTATGTATTTATACACATTGCATTCCATATCCATACTTTAATCTCTAACTTTATATTTTACATAATACTTTATTCTTTATATTGTTGAACGCTGTTGTTATTTGTTGCATGTCGCGCTCTGACCAACACACCACAGCAAATCCCTAATACGTGTAAAGGTACAGTACGTGGTGAATAAAGCTGATTCCTTGGCCAAGGCAGCTGAAGCTATGGGCTGGGTACTGATGAATGGAATTGGTACAGATGGGCAGCTGGTGGTCAGCATGGGCCTGAGGGCTGAAGGGTCTTCTCCCGTGCGGCAGGAAACCACAACTCTGGTCACAGGCTAGACATGGAGCTCGGCCCCAAAACTGCTCTGGAGTGAAACAACGAGAAACTTTGAACAGCACGGGCCTCCTTTCTGTGGGAGAGATGTTCATTAGGGTGGCTGTCAAGGCTTTCCCATTGTGAGAAAACTGAAACCATGAGTCTTATACATACACAAAAGTGTCACAAACATTGGAGGAATTTCTATTTATGCAGAGAGTGTTTGAAATGCAGGAAGTGGTTGAACTAATGATCGAGACAGAACTAGGAGGGAGTCAGCTAAAGGATATTATTGTGGGGGTGGGGGATTGATTGAAGTGTCTGTGGGACAGGAACAACTGTAGATTCTGGATGAGTCATTTGGGCCAAATGATCACCTCCGTGGTTTTTGGGGACTCTAGAGACAGCCGATGCTGGAATCTGGAGCAGGGAGCATTCTGCTGGATCAGCTCAGTGGCATCCGTGGGGAGGGAGGAGCCTTCAGTGTTTCGAGCCAAAACCCCGCATCAGGATTCATGCACAGTTTCAACTCGAAACATCAACAGCTCCTCCCCGCCCACTGAAGCCGCTTGACCTGTTGTGTTTGTTTGTTTATTTACAGTATGGTAATTGGCCCTTCCAGGCCAACAAGATCGTGTCACCCAATTACACCCATGTCAAAGTCAAAATAATTGATCATCAAAGACAACATATATGTACCCATATACTACCTTAAGGGTGGTGGGGTGGAGGTGTAAGGTGCTCATTCCTTCCCTTAGCCTGCAGGTCACCCTTGGGCAAGGTGTAGCACCTACTTAGCCCCCCACCCCCCCACCACCGGCCCCGATCAGGGTCACGTGAACCCATGGGAGCAGGTGGTGGACGGTCGTCTGAGCAGCCGGTGCAGATCACAAGTCCTGGTTATGTGACAACTGATGTCAGACAGACAATCTCTGATAATGGCTGGGGTCACCTGTCTTGTAAAGTCACTGCCCAGAAGGCGGCAATGGCACTAATCTGCAGGGTGTTTCCCGCAGATGGTCAGTCTCTATGTTATAGGTTCCGTAGAGCACCCTGTGGACTGCCCTGATGAGGTATTCCTTCTACCTGTGATTGGGATTCAGTTTTGCTGCGTATTTTTGTTGGTGTGTATCCCTGCTTGAAATGTACCTGATGATGTTGGCTGCTGCTTTCCTCTCCTGAGTGAGCAGTTCAGGGTCGTGAATGACTTCCTCCAGAAAACCAATCACTTTCATTTTCAGCTCCGAGTTTGCTTCAAAGTCCTTTGGGGGAAGAGGAATTAACAGTTAATGTTCCCGGGTCTTGCAATATTGCCAGCAATACTCCTCTGGCACCTCTTCCCTTAAATACAGCTAAATCAAAGCTACCTGCCTCGTCTGCCAGGATGGCATCATTCATAAAATACGTATGGTTTCATATCCATGCTTCTCACATCATCCCCCCACCCCCGTCTCCCCACCTTCCCCCTCACCTGGTCTCACCCATCACCTGCCATCGTTCTCTCCTTTCCCTCCCCCACCTTGTTATTCTGGCTTCTCCCCCTGCCCCCTTCCTTTCCAGTCCCTGATGAAGGATCTTGGTCCAAAACGCCGACTGTTTGTTCCTCTCCATAGATGCTGCCTGACCTGCTGAACTCCTCTGGGATTTTGTCTGTGTGTTACTGTGGGTTTCCAGCATCTGCAGAATCTTTCGTGTTTACAGCCAAACACCCACCTGGGAATGCTTAGAGACCCAATGCCTCAACACGTTGAGCACCCGATTCGTAGCTGCTCTTCGGATAACAAATTCCTTGTCACAAATCCTCTGATCCGCAGGAAAGCCTGAATTCAATTAAGAAATCCATTGGGAAATAATTGGGCAGAGAACAACAGATATTAGTTCGTCACACCATCTAATGCAGGATTTCCCACCTTTTTTACGCCATGGACCAACACCATTAAGCAAGGGGTCCGTGGAACCCCAGCTTGGGAACGCCTGGTTCAATGGTAGCTCGATACTCAGGGTTAGATTAGATATCTCTGTCTCACTGGAGGTTTCCTAACTTGAGCCTGACTGAGCAGTATTAGGCTTAAGTAAGTTATGACAAAAGATGACGTACCCCTTTCTCAGCATGGGTCTTAGTGCTGGGCTTCCATGCCGAGTAGCTTTAAATTCCTTGGCGTTATCGTGTCAGGGGATGAGTTCTGTAAGTGCCTTCACAAAGGGGGCGCAACAGCGCCTCTACTTTCTGAGACATTTGTGCAGATATGGCACATCACTAAAACTTTGACGAACTTCTATAGATGCACAGTGGAGAGTATCTGAGCTGGTTGCGTCACAGCTTGCCATGGAAACACCAATGGCCCAAAGAAGTGTCTACAGAGAGTGGTGGATACAACCCTGTCCTTCACAGGCAAAGCCCTCCCCATCAGTGAGCACATTCATTGGAGCACTGCCACAGAAACGGAGCACCCATCATCAAAGACCCCCTCCATCCAGGTCGTGCTCTAGCCTTTGGCTAGGAGGTTCAGAAGCCTTGGGTCCCACACCACCAGGATCAGGAACAATTATCACCCTACATCCATCAGGCTCCTGAATTGGCATGAATAACTTCAACCTCCACTACTCTAAACTGAATCAGCTTAGAGGAGTAACAGTGTGTGGGGGAGACTCTCAGAAACAACGGGAGCGGGAGAGCCATTTGTCCACCCGACACACTTTCTCCCTCTGGATGTACTGATTAACCATTGGAACACTCTAGACTGTGTTCCGAGTTTGTGCCTTAACTTAGGTGGTTTCTGTTGCTGCCTACATTTCAAAATAATTCAAACAATTTATGTCTTGCTGATGGTGAATTTAAATGCACAAATCAGCCCCCTTCTTCTGTTGCGTTCTTTTAGAACCAATTACCAAGATTTGGCATTAAGAAATCAGATTCTGTGTTTCAAAATCCAGAGACTACCTGCGCTGGCCAGCGACATGCGCCTGAACTTCTCCTTGGTGGGAGTGCCCTCATTGGCACCTGCGGTTGCAATGGCAAACGCCGAGGTGGCGGACAGGGCACTGCGGTTGTTCTCCATCTCCCGACTGGACGTGACCACCACTCCATTGTTGTAGGAGAACAGGGAGAATTCTGCAGAGATAAGATGGGTCACAGGTAACCCACAGCCCCCATAGCCGAGCGCTGATGTCTGTCGAGGTCGTGGCTCAATAGTCATTTTGTTTAGGTTCGCGGGGATGGTTTTCGGGACAGCTTGGGGAGTTAGGGATCAGGTTAGAGCTCAGGGACAGGTATAAGGGAGAGTTGGAGGTCAGAGACAGTAAATGAAGATTCAGGGGCAGGAGCAGGGGTTCGGTTCAAGATGGCACCAGTTGCATTTTCCATTGATGTAGTGGTGCTTATCACTGGTTTTGGGGCAGTGCTGGATTGTGTTGGTTATTAACGCAATTGGTGCTTTTCACTGTTAGTTTTGATGTAAATGTGATAAATAAATCTGAATCTGGCTATCTCCAGTCATCAGTTTCTTACATGCTTCACTTTATATTGGCTGTGCCAAATTACGTATAATGTAGTCTATGTCATTCTTTACAGAGTCATTTAAAGTAACTTTATTATTGACAATAAACTGGACTGGTCAAAGAACACTGAGGCTGTCTACAAGAAGGGTCAGAGCCGTCTCTATTTCCTGAGGAGACTGAGGTCCTTTAGCATCTGCTGGACGATGCTGAGGATGTTCTACGAGTCTGTGGTGGCCAGTGCTATCATGTTTGCTGTTGTGTGCTGGGGCAGCAGGCTGAGGATAGCAGACACCAACAGAATCAACAAACTCATTCCTAAGGCCAGTGATGTTGTGGGGATGGAACTGGACTGTCTGACGGTGGTGTCTGAAAAGAGGATGCTGTCCAAGTTGCATGCCATCTTGGACAATGTCTCCCATCCACTACATAATGTACTGGTTGGGCACAGGAGTACATTCAGCCAGAGACTCATTCCACCGAGATGCAACACTGAGCGTCATAGGAAGTCATTCCTGACTGTGGCCATCAAACTTTACAACTCCTCCCTTGGAGGGTCAGACACCCTGTGCCAATAGGCTGGTCCTGGATTTATTTCATAATTTACTGGCATAATTTACATATTACTATTTAACTATTTATGGTTTTATTACTATTTATTATTTATGGAGCAACTGTAATGAAAACCAATTTCCCCTGGGATTAATAAAGTATGACTATGACTATTAAAGTACATACATGTCACCATATACAACCCTGAGATTCGTTTTATTGTGGGCATACTCAATAAATCCATAATAGAATAATAACCTTAATAGAATCAATAAAAGACCGTACCAACTCGGGTGTTCAATCAGTGTGCAAATACAAAAATAAAGAAATAAAAATAATAACAGAAATATGCTGAATAAAAAGAGGAAATTGAAAGTCTATGGAACATGACTGAGGTAAATATTGTTCCAATAGTAATATCTACAACTGGTGTCATCTCAAAGTCACTACACAATAGCATTAAACAACTAGGGCTACATGGCAATATTTACGTAAATCTCCAGAAAGCCACAACACTACACACCACTAGAGTAGTCCGAAAGTTCCTGGCAACTGAGAAATGAGTGTGTGTGGCTATGCCTGTACTTCAGGTTTTATCAGCTTGAGCTGAGAAAAAATAAAAATGTAATAATAGCCATTCATAAGAAAATAAGAGAAAAAACTTGAAGCAGTAAGAAGCTATTCAGCTCCCAGCATCCGCTTCACGATTCAACAAGGTAAGTAAGAGCTGCCTTTCTCAGCACCACTCTATGTACTAAACCCATATCCCTTCATGTCTTTAACATTCAAGTGTCCTCTGTATTAATGATTTCATTCATCCCTATGCAATAGAGCTACTATATAATAAGAACTATATCATTGTTGATACAAAATATTAATGGTGTAATTGATTTGGTAAAGTAAGAGTAGATGTTTTTAAAGTGAAGGAAATGAAACAGATAAATAAATATATTAGATTCATATTAATTTATTTATCATATGTACACCAAGTGAAGTCTATCATTTGCGTTAACAACCAACACACTCTAAGTATATGTTGGAGGCAGCCTGCAAGTGTCTCCACACTTTCTGGCACCAACATAAAAAGGTCATAATGCTCACAAAAGAACACAGAATCCAACAAACAACAAACAACAACAGCAAACAAGCCCCTTTCGTCTCTCCCACCCACTCACGCACACGGACTGTCCTCTAATCCCAGGGCAAGCCTGCCTGAAATACATCTCTTTCAGGATTGATGAGTCAGACTTAAACAAGTATAACCTGCTCAAAAAGAATTATATAGAATCTCTGAGTTGGAGAAATGACATCTGAATTCATCGTTGAAAATGTTATTGAACAAAATTTAGGGCCGGAGGGCACAGCCTCAGAATAGAAGGACGCCCCCTTTAGAACAGAGATGGGGAATTTCTTTAGCCAGGAGGTGGTGAATCTGTGGAATTCATTGCCACAGACGGCTGTGGAGGCCAAGTCATTGGGTGTTGATAGGCTTTTGATTAGTCAGGGTATCAAAGGTTATGGGGAGAAGGCAGGAAGAATAATAAATCAGCCATGATGAAATGGCAGAGCAGACTCAATGGGCCAAATGGCCAAAATATGCTCCTATGTCTTATGGTCTAAAATTTGACGCTGTTACACGAAGTAATGATGGGGCAGATGGCCAAAGGCTGGTCTTAAAGAGCATCCTGCAGGAGGAGAAGGTTTTAGAAGGGAATCCCAGATTTTAGGACCTGTGGGGCAAATGATAAATGAGTAGAAGAAGCTGGTATTGGAAGACTGCAGTGAGGACAGACGGTTAGGGATGAAGATGTCATATTGTTATGGCTGGAGCGGTTGGAGATGGTTGTCCTGAGAGGGAGATTTCTGTGGCTGGAGGTGGTCACGTCAAGAAGGAGAGTTCTAGGGCTGGAGGTGGTCGTGTTGAAAGGGATTTTTTCTGGGGATTGGAGATGGTCATGCTGACAGTGAAATTTTTGAGATCTGAAGGTGGTCATGTTGACAGGAGAATTCTTTGTCTGGAGGCTGGTAGTGGTCATGTTGAGAGGCATTGTTTTGGGGCTGGAGGTGATCATGCCTCAAGGAAGAGTTCTGGAGGCTGGAGGTGGTTGTGTTGAAAGGGATTGGAGGTAGTCATGTCAGGAGGGAGAATTCTGGAGTCTGGAGGCTGAAGAGGTTACAGAGACAGGGAACTATGAGAGTTTGGAGCAGGTTACAGAGACACTACATTCCAGGATTGTTTGATCCCCTGATTAGTTGACACCAAACTCTTTGCTCCTTACCTGAAGAGTTCTTTGTTTTTAGTTTTTTTGGAGTCGTTGGAGATTTTGTCGGTGATGTTTCTGTCTCATCCTCATCGCTCAGGTTTTGCTCAATCTCGGAATCTTCCTTCACCGTCCTTGCTGTACCTACATATGAATGCGAGATTCGTTATATGTCTGGAGGGCTGAGAGCTCTCAATCGATTCACTGCTTTGCCCACATCCCACCCGAATCCAGGAAACAATCTCTTCCCGTTGACTGGGAAATTAGTGAAATTATTTTATTTTATTTAGAGAAACAGCATGGTAACAGGCCTTTCTGGTCCAACAAGCCCACGTCGTACAATTACACCTATGTGACCAATTAACCTACTAACCTGTATGCCTTTGAGAGGTGAGAGGTGAGAGGAAACGGGAGCACCTGGAGGAAATCCACAAGCGTCTTACAGACAGTGAAAGGAATTGAACCCAGGTTTCCAGCACTGTAATATTGTTACACTGACTGCTACACCACTACCTGGGGATACGAATTGACAATAAACTGGACTGGTCAAAGAACACTGAGGCTGTCTACAAGAAGGGTCAGAGCCGTCTCTATTTCCTGAGGAGACTGAGGTCCTTATCTGTCGGATGATTCTGAGGATGTTCTACGAGTCTGTGGTGGCCAGTGCTATCATGTTTGCTGTTGTGTGCTGGGGCAGCAGGCTGAGGGTAGCAGACACCAACAGAATCAACAAACTCATTCGTAAGGCCAGTGATGTTGTGGGAATGGAACTGGACTCTCTCACGGTGGTGTCTGAAAAGAGGATGCTGTCTAAGTTGCATGCCATCTTGGACAATGTCTCCCATCCACTACATAATGTACTGGGTGGGCACAGGAGTACATACAGCCAGAGACTCATTCCACCGAGATGCAACACAGAGCGTCATAGGAAGTCATTCCTGCCTGTGGCCATCAAACTTTACAACTCCTCCCTTGGAGGGTCAGACACCCTGAGCCAATAGGCTGGTCCTGGACTTATTTCCTGGCATAATTTACATATTACTATTTAATTATTTATGGTTTTATTACTATTTAATTATTTATGGTGCAACTGTAACGAAAACCAATTTCCCCCGGGGTTAATAAAGTATGACTATGACTATGACTGTGACACCACCATTGGCCTTTTTTAGAGTCTTTTTTAGCCTTAAAGGGGCCTGGCTGTGATGGGTGACTTCAGGAGTAAGCAGTCTACAGTTAGAACCCTTTTTGCTCTCACCTGCCTCACTCTACATGTCATCTTGGCTTGAAACACCAGATCATGTTACCAGCCATGGAAATGTCTGAGCTCCAACTTCCCCAGTAGGTTGGGAAGCGGCTGTTAGTTCTGTAATAAATGACACACAAACTGACCGACCAAGCGCAGCTCCACAAGGAAATATTTCCTGTAGATTGCTGCTCACTCATATCATTGTACATGAAATTGAAGTCCTCCGGCTCACACACACCTTCCCACCATGTTGCCAGAGCAACAGACGTAAAATACTGGAGGAACTCAGCAGGTCAGGCAGTATCTATGGAAAAGATATAAAGAGTCGACATTTTGGGCTGAGTCCCTTCGTCGGGACTGGACATCCGAGGTGAAAATGAGGTGGTCAGGGCCAGGGGATTTGAAAGTTGTCGAGGAGGTCGAGAGCTTGTGAAGTGTCACAGATGAAGGTGGAAAGGGGCTGAACCAAGGGGGATAAAATGGAGTCGGGGTGCGTGGACACGAGTTCAGTGAGGCAGGAGCAGGCAGAGACAATGGGCCTACCCGGACAGTCAGGTTTGTGGATCTTGGGTAGGACGTACAGGCAAACAGTACAGGGTGCAGCGTCTACACCATCCTGCTGAAAGCCCAAGCCAGGTGGGCTGGACATGTGGTCAGAATGCCAGACAGCCGATTGCCTAAGCAGCTGCTGTACGGAGAACTGTGTCAGGGCAAGCACTCAGTCGGGGGGCAGAAGTAACATTACAAAGACTGCCTCAAAGCGTCCCTCAAAGGCCTGGGTGTCGACATCAACATGTGGGAGACGCTTGCCCTCGACCGTCCAGCTTGGCGCAGCAAGATCACCACAGGAGCCCGTGCAGCTGAAGTCAGGTGCATCATCGAGGCGTAACGAAAGCATGCTGTGCGCAAGGCCCGAGCAGCATCCACTGCCACGACAGCACCCACCCACTTGTGTCCCACATGTGGGCGAGCCTTTAGGGCCCGGATTGGCCTCATCAGTCACCTCCAGACCCACAGCCACCAATCTCCCATTTGACTTTGAAGCCATGGTCACCTTCCACTACGAAGGACAAACAACAACAACAACAACAGGGTAAGGCAACGAGGTTGGTGGCAGTGGGTGGGAGATCTCCAGGGTTGATGAGGCTGGTGATGGTGTGGGAGACAATGGACACCATATTGCCATTTTGTTTTTTTTTCAAGTTTTATTCAGCAACAATACACTAAACAAGAGCTTCATAAACTATGAACCATTTCAAATTAATATAGCTATTGCTTTCTGCAACACATTTGAGCCCCTGAGGACCCGGGCACAGGCGTAACCCTGGAAGAGGGGCAGGAAACCGGCTCAGGCAGACCCTTTGTCGCTCTGCCGCCTGGACCTGTGAGTGGCCTGCTCGGCCAGGCCAACACGTTGCCAATCACACATTGTGAGTGACCGAGAGGGACAGTGCCTCCTTGAACTGGACAGAGTGCAGCAGCTCAACAAGGCACACGGTTCATACTCTCAGCTGAATCAGAGATTCAAGTGTATTGTCATTCCTCAGTACGTGAGGGTAAAGAGGAATGAAATGATTGTTACTCTGAATCTGATGCAGCATAAAAAACTCAGATTAGCATAAAGAACATAACAAAGAAACAGAAAAACCACAGTATATATAAATACAACAGTAATCCTAGAAAACACAATGTACCAGTGACTGTTATATACATATTCTGATTCTATGTACATAAAGTGAAGCTGGGTGATGTGTATGTCGGGCCTGTTGGGGGTGGGGGTCAGGTTATTGTGATGTAAGTGTTGGCCAAACCATCGACTGCTGTGCCCCGAGAACCCTGACACCCAGATACGATTTGTAAAACTATCCCCTTCCTGATATTACCATCTCACCACCCAGGCCGTGCTGTCTTCTCACTGCTGCCATCGGGAAGAAGGTACAGGAGCCATAGGACCCACACCACCAGGTTCAGGAACAGTTATTACCCTACAACCATCAGGTCCCACACCACCAGGTTCAGGAACAGTTATTACTTCTCAACCATCAGGTCCCACACCACCAGGTTCAGGAACAGTTATTACCCTACAACCATCAGGACCCACACCACCAGGTTCAGGAACAGTTATTACCCCTCAACCAGCAGGTCCCACACCACCAGGTTCAGGAACAGTTATTACCCCTCAATCATCAGGTCCCACACAACCAGGTTCAGGAACAGTTATTACCCTACAACCATCAGCTCCCACACTACCAGGTTCAGGAACAGTTATTATCCTACAACCATCAGGTCCCACACCACCAGGTTCAGGAATGGTTATTACCCCTCAACCATCAGGTCCCACACCACCAGGTCAGGAACAGTTATTACCCCTCAATCATCAGGTCTCACACCACCAGGTTCAGGAACAGTTATTATCTTACAACCATCAGGTCCCACACCACCAGGTTCAGGAACAGTTATTACCCTACAACAATCAGCTCCCACACCACCAGGTTTAGGAACAGTTATTACCCCTCAACCGTCAGGTCCCACACCACCAGGTTCAGGAACAGTTATTACCCTCAACCATCAGGTCCCACACCACCAGCTTTAGGAACAGTTATTACCCTACAACCATCAGGTCCCACACCACCAGGTTCAGGAACAGTTATTACACCTCAACCATCAGGTCCCACACCACCAGGTTCAGGAACAGTTATTACCCCTCAACCATCAGGTCCCACACCACCAGGTTCAGGAACAGTTATTACCCCACAACCATCAGGTCCCACACCACCAGGTTCAGGAACAGTTATTACCCCACAACCATCAGGTCCCACACCACCAGGTTCAGGAACAGTTATTACCCCTCAACCATCAGGTCTCACACCACCAGGTTCAGGAACAGTTATTACCCCTCAACCATCAGGTCCCACACCACCAGGTTCAGGAACAGTTATTACCCCACAACCATCAGGTCCCACACCACCAGGTTCAGGAACAGTTATCATCCCACAACCATCAGGTCCCACACCACCAGGTTCAGGAACAGTTATTACCCCTCAACCATCAGGTCCCACACCACCAGGTTCAGGAACGGTTATTACCCCTAGACCATCAGGTCCCACACCACCAGGTTCAGGAACAGTTATTACCCCTCAACCATCAGGTCCCACACCACCAGGTTCAGGAACAGTTATTACCCTACAACCATCAGGTCCCACACCACCAGGTTCAGGAACAGTTATTACCCCTCAACCATCAGGACCCACACCACCAGGTTCAGGAACGGTTATTACCCCTCAACCATCAGGTCCCACACCACCAAGTTCAGGAACGGTTATTACCCCTCAACCATCAGGTCCCACACCACCAGGTTCAGGAACAGTTATTACCCCTCAACCATCAGGTCCCACACCACCAGGTTCAGGAACAGTTATTACACCTCAACCATCAGGTCCCACACCACCAGGTTCAGGAACAGCTATCACCCCTCAACCATCAGGTCCCACACCACCAGGTTCAGGAACGGTTATTACCCCTCAACCATCAGGTCCCACACCACCAGGTTCAGGAACAGTTATTACCCCTCAACCATCAGGTCCCACACCACCAGGTTCAGGAACAGTTATTACCCCTCAACCATCAGGTCCCACACCACCAGGTTCAGAAACAGTTAATTCTCCTCAACCATCAGGTCCCACACCACCAGGTTCAGGAACAGTTATTACCCCTACAACCATCAGGTCCCACACCACCAGGTTCGGGAACAGTTATTACCCCTCAACCATCAGGTCCCACACCACCAGGTTCAGGAACAGTTATTACCCTACAACCATCAGGTCCCACACCACCAGGTTCAGGAACAGTTATTACCCCTCAACCATCAGGTCCCACACCACCAGGTTCAGAAACAGTTAATTCTCCTCAACCATCAGGTCCCACACCACCAGGTTCAGGAACAGTTATTACCCCTACAACCATCAGGTCCCACACCACCAGGTTCGGGAACAGTTATTACCCCTCAACCATCAGGTCCCACACCACCAGATTCAGGAACAGTTATTACCCCTCAACCATCAGGTCTCACACCACCAGGTTCAGGAACAGTTATTACCCTACAACCATCAGGTCTCACACCACCAGGTTCAGGAACAGTTATTACCCTACAACCATAAGGTCCCACACGACCAGGTTCAGGATCAATTATTACCCAACAACCTGAATCAAAGAGGACAAGTTCTGTCAACTTCACTCACCCCAACACTGAAGTGTACCCTCAATCTATGGACTCAGTTTCAAGGTCTCTTCATCTGATGTTTTCAATATTTGTTGCTTATTTATTTGTTATTATTTTGATTGATTTTTTTTCTTTTTGTATTTGTACAATTTATTGTGTTTTGCAGAATGGTTGTTTTTCCATCCTGTTGAGTGCAGTTTGTCATTGATTCTACTGTGTCTCTTTGTATTTACTGTGAATGCCCACAAGAAACTGAATCTCAGGGTAGGACATGCTGACATATCTGTACTTTGATAATAAATTTACTTTGAACTTTTAATGCTGTGGGCATTGACAGCTTACCTCCTTTGCCCGGACCAGAATCTTCAGCTTTGTCTGATTTGGATTCGGGCTCATCGGAGAGTTTATTGGAGTAGTTACTGGAGAAGTAGAGCTTGTTGATGTCCAGGCTGGTCTTGCTGAAGGGGGACGATGAGGAGTAGATGCTTGCATAGCCGTTGGACGAGCAGGTCATGGTGGCGAGATCCAGGGCTTTGCCTCCAGTGATAATGGGAATATTAAGAGAAAGCTTCCTCCTCCGAATAGGTGACGACGTCTTCGAAATGGAAAGAGGCGGAGGGGAGGAGAATTTCCGGCTCGCTCGTGGGGACTTTGGGGGCTCCCTGTACAGGAGTTTGTTATTTTGGCTGCTTGCAAGAAAGAGTTCAAGTGACCTGCGTTTGAGAGGAAATCTAATGTTAGTAGGGTTGCCGAGATATAACCACTGCATTTTATTTAATCAAAAGTATCATTATACAGTTAGGGTTGACTGTGAATCCTGATGAAGGGTCTCAGCCCGAAATGTCGACTGTTTATTTCTCTCCATAGACGCCGCCTGACCTGCTGAGTTCCTCCAGCATGTTGTGTGTGTTACTATGAAGTCGAACACACTTTGCTGAACAGAACACTAAACAGTACAACTTATTACAGGCCCTTCAGCCCACGATGTGGTGCCAACCTTTAAATCTACTCTACGATCAATCTAATGCTTCCCTCCTACATAGCCCTCCACTCTTCTCTCATCCATTTGTCTATCTGAGAGCTTCTTAATAATATAACTGCCTCTATCGCCACCCTGGCAGTGCGTTCCGCACATCCACCAATCCCTGTGCAAAAACCTTCTTCTGATCCCCATATATTTTCCTCCAGTCACCTTAAAAGTGAGCTATATTCTTTATAATTAGCCCTTTCGCTGTGTGGGCACGTGGCCAAGTGATTAAGGCATTGGACTAGTGACCTGAAGGTCGTGAGTTCAAGCCCCAGCCGAGGGAACGTGTTGTGTCCTTGAGTAAGGCACTTAATCACACATTGCTCTGTGACGACACTGGTGCCAAGCTGTATGGGTCCTAATGCCCTTCCCTTGGACAACATTGGTGTCGTGGAGAGGGGAGACTTGCAGCATGGGCAACTGCTGGTCTTCCATACAGCCCTGCCCAGGCCTGCGCCCTGGAGAGTGAAGACTTTCCAGGTGCAGATCCATGGTCTCGCAAGACTAACGGATGCCTTTAGCCCTTTCGGACAACTGTAATGGACGATGCTGGTGATTCTCTGTAAAAGGAGTTGTAACAATCACAATGATTCCTCAGGTAATTAACTACAATTGGCTGTGATTGTCGTAAAGAGATGATGCTGAAG
Source organism: Mobula birostris (assembly GCF_030028105.1). Lineage (NCBI taxonomy): Eukaryota > Metazoa > Chordata > Chondrichthyes > Myliobatiformes > Myliobatidae > Mobula > Mobula birostris. Next base: position 3,161,757 of record NC_092383.1, on the reverse strand, counting down.
AAGGGAAACCAGTGTGGTAGAGACACAACGGACTGCAGATGCTGCAGTCTGGAGGTAAACGAGCAGGCTTCCGGAGGAACTGAGTGGGTCAGTGGAGGAAAATGGACAGTTGACGTTTCTGGTTGAGAGGGACCGTTCACCTGGACTGAAAGGGAGTGGTGACAGTCAGGTGAGATGAGGAAAGTGATGAGGGGATGAGATGGTGCAGGAACTGGCAGGTGATGGGTGGATCCAGGCGAGGAGCGATGGTAGGGTAGGTGGGTCACATGGAGGAGTGACCCTTGTCGTGCAGACATGTCCCAGAAATCTGCCACACCAGGAGTTATTGGTAACAAACAGTTCTTGGAGACTGAGAACCGAATGTTTTCAATTGTGTGCCCAATGAAGACAATTTCATGAACATTTTGTTGACATCGCTGTACATGTGATCAGAACAATTATTTTCCACTTGCACGTACATGTTTGCACGCATACACACAAACATGCGTGTGTGCACACACACAGACAAGCAAATGCATATGTGCATGCAAACGTACACACACATGCAATGGCACACAGACACACAGAGTGGGTTCAACGTGTCATACGATAATACACCGACATCACCTTGCAGGTATTGCACTTATTGGCTTCTTGTAAATGGCGATGAGCTTGTCCAGCACTACGTCAGCCGTGGTGAATACGCGGTACGAATGCAGGAATGTGTTGAGGAAGTCTATGCTTAGGAAGCGCAGGTCAGTCAGGCGTTCCAGCAGACGTTCCACGGTTGCATAGCGAATCTGGAGAACTTTGCAGGAGTTGAGAGTCTTGCTGAACCTGATATCCACATCGTCACAGTAAAGGCTGGTGTCAGACCTGTCGGTTACAACAAAACCAGGGTGATGATCTCGCTCAGCAAAGGCTGGCGCTGCCAGTGCAATGGAGACGATATAGTTCAGACTAAAGTTCCAGATGAAGTTTGATAGATTCCTGATAAAGTGTGATTTCAATGGATAGTATTAAGATACAAAAGAGGAGATGTGTCTATTTAAAGTCAGAGAACAGTCACAATCTCATCAAAAATATCTTAACAGGATGGAAAGACTAATCTTTCCCAATATTCCTAGTAGCTTATTCTCAATATTCCTTGAAGAGCTCCCCATACATACTTTTCCTTAATGATAATTTGATATATAGATACGGCCACACTCGAACAGTTACTTGTACGTTGTGTTTTATGGGATTGCTTTTATATTTATATTTATTCTGTTCTTCATGTTTTTGTGTTTCTTTTGTGCTGTATCAGATCTGGAGTAACAATTGTTTCATTCTCCTTTACATTTGCGTACTGAAAGTGATCATAAACAAACTTGAAACTTGAACTTGGAAATAGCTTTAAAATTCTGCCATGAATTTTATTTAGAGATACAACACAGTAACAGGCTCTTCCAACCCAGCCAGTCCGCACTGTCCAGTTACACACACGTGACGAATTAACCTACTAACCCGTATGTTTTTGGAAGGTGGGAAGAAACCAGAGTAACTGGGGAAAAGCCCACATGGTCACGGACAGAACATACAAACTCCTTACATACAGCAGTGGGAACTAAACCTGGAAGCATTAGGCTAATTTCACGCTACTGTGCTGTCCCAACGTTTTCTCACATCCCTTCTCATTGTCGTCCAAATGGTGAAATGGTCTCTAATGGTCTACAACAGCCCAGTGACACACTCTGTTCCATTTCTGACTTCTGTCTTCACCTGGTTGTTAATCTGACGGCAGTCTAAGCTGCCATGCTGTTTCTTGTTCCTGATTGATCAAATTGACTGGCTGGATTTGAAGTAATCTTTTCCTATTTCTGGCTCAGTGACTTGGACAATATGTGACCAAATTCTGTTGCACTATTAATTAATTTATTGAGGTACGGTGTGGATCAAGCTCTCCTGACCCTTTCAGCCATGCCACCCAGCAATCCCCCTATTTAACCCTAGCCTAGTCATGGGGCACATGTATGGGCAGGTGGCCAAGTGGTTAAGGCATTGGACTAGCGACCTGAAGGTCGTGAGTTCGAGCCCCAGCCGAGGGAACGTGTTGTGTCCTTGAGCAAGGCACTTAATCACACATTGCTCTGCAACGACACCGGTGCCAAGCTGTATGGGTCCTAATGCCCTTCCCTTGGACAACATTGGTGTCATGGAGAGGGGAGACTTGCAGCATTGGCAACTGCTGGTCTTCCAGGCCTGCCTGCACCCTGGAGAGTGAAGACTTTCCAGACACAGATCCATGGTCCTGCAAGACTAACGGATGCTTTTAACCAGTCATGGGACAATTTACAATGACCAATTAACCTGCCAACCAGTACGTCTTTGGACTGTGGGAGGAAACCGGAGCACTCGGAAGAATCCCACACATTCACAGGGAGAACATACAGGCAGCGGTGAGAATTGAAGCCTGTACTGTAACGCACTGTGCTAACCACTACGCTACCATGCCACCCCAGTGGGTAATGGAACACTCTTCCTGCGCCCCATTGTCTGAGAGAGGCGAGTGCAGGTGCAGGCAATCGTCACTTACTTAATCATCTGTGGAACTGTGACTTTGGAATTTTCTTCAAACGCATTCATCATCAGACCGTTGCATCGAATGTTATCTATGCACTAGTAGGACAGGAATAATTAAGTATGTAAAATCAAATAGTTCAGATCTTAAATCAAAGTACAAACCGTTGGACAGAAAGTTCTGAACAACCTGATGAAAGGTTGCATCTGAAATGTTAACTCGGACCTGAGTGCCACCGCCAGCAATTTCAGTTCTTACATCTAAGTATACTTTTTGTTCTGAAGGAAAAGTACACTCATGAGATCTAAGGACTGAAATTACAGCTAGAAAATTATCCAACTGCTTACTAGAGGGCATTCGTTTAAAGTGTGGGGGGGAGTTCAAAGGAAATACGTGAGGCCGTTTCTTACAGAGAGTGGGAGCCTGAAGCGTGCTGCAGGGAGAGGTGGGGGAGGTGCAGTTCCCTCATCTCACATGCTGAAGAATCTTAGGGGTAAAAGCCGAGAGCATGCTTGGGAATTGGGCAAGGACCTTGACACAAAGCCAGTGGAAAGGGCAGGAAGAGAGCGATAGAATGGAAAGCTCTTTCAGCAGGCTGGCAAAGGGATGACGGGCCAAGCAGTCCTTGTCCTCATGCTAACCCCTGTACTGTCCAGAACATCTTCAAGGAAAAATGTCTCCAAAAGGTGGCATCTACCATTAAGGACCCCCATCACCCAGGACATGCCCTCTTCTCATTGCTACCATCGAGAAAGAGGTACAGGAGCCTGAAGACACACACTCAATAGCTTCTTCCCCTCTGCCATCGGTTTCTGAATGGACATTGGACTCATGAACATTACCTCACTAATTTTTTTCCACTATTCATTTAATTTAACTTATATACTTACTGTAATTCATAGGTTTTAGTATTACATATGGCAACGTACTGCTGCCACATAACAACAGATTTCACGACATGTACCGGTGATGATTATAATTTTGTCTGCGTGAGGATTCACTCACCTGGCTGACGTCACTCGTCCACGCTGCTTTCTCCTGCCGTGAAGAGGCCACCAGAATCACAGTGAACGAAGGAACATCTTTCGGTTCCACCACAATTTTGAAGTCGAGGTGTTCCATGTCCTGACCCCCTCCCCGCGCTGCCGGATTTAAAGAGAGGAATTTCAGCGACAAGGCCACCCGGGGTCTCACGTCGTCCCCGAGAAACACCAACACCACTGACCTGTCCTTGGATCGTGCCATTATAGTCACAGAGAACTGCAGCACAGAAACAGGCCTTCAGCCCATCTAATTCCTGCCAGCCTGGTCTTCTGCCTAGTTCCATCTACCTGTACCCAGATCATATCCATCCAAACCGCTCCCAAATATGTACCTATCCAAACTTCTCTTACATGCTGCAATTATTTCCGGTCAAGTATCAGCCAAAAGATTTCCCACTGTGGGAATTGGAGAGATAAGGGTAGCTGAGGGTAGCAGACACCAACAGAATCAACAAACTCATCCGTAAGGCCAGTGATGTTGTGGGGATGGAACTGGACTCTCTGACGGTGGTGTCTGAAAAGAGGATGCTGTCCAAGTTGCATGCCATCTTGGACAATGTCTCCCATCCACTACATAATGTACTGGGTGGGCACAGGAGTACATTCAGCCAGGGACTCATTCCACCGAGATGCAACACAGAGTGTCATAGGAAGTCATTCCTGCCTGTGGCCATCAAACTTTACAACTCCTCCCTTGGAGGGTCAGACACCCTGAGCCAATAGGCTGGTCCTGGACTTATTTCCTGGCATAATTTACATATTACTATTTAACTATTTATGGTTTTATTACTATTTAATTATTTACGGTGCAACTGTAACAAAAACCAATTTCCCCCAGGATCAATAAAGTATGACTATGACCATGATTATGACTATAAAGAGGTATTAGCTTTATTTGTCACATGTACATTGGAACATCAAAATCTACAGTGAAATGAGTCAACGGCTATCGTAGCTCGAGGATGTGCCGGGGGCTGCCCGCTAGTGTCGCCGTGCTACTGGCGCCAGCATTGCATGCCCACAATTCACTAATTCATGCCCACTGTGAAAGGAAACCGGAGCAACTGGAGGAAACCCACGTGTTCACGGGGAAGGAGTGGGGTGTGGGGTGTGGGGAGTACCAACTGTAAAGTGTTACTATAGCTGCTTTACAATGCTGACATATTATGCCCACAATGTTCAGCAGAACACCATTACATGCACAATGTCGGTCTTTGTGTATAGTATTTCATTTATTCTATATATTTCTTAATTTTCCTGTAAATGTCTGTGAGAAAATGAATCTGAAGGTAATATATGGTGATACATATGTACTTTGATAATAATGGTGGATATAAGCTTGATTTCAAGGTTTAAGAGGTACATGGATGGTAGAGGTACAGAGGGTTATGATCCCAGTGCAGGTCAATTGGAGGAGGCAGTTTAAGTGGTTCAGCATGGACTAGATGGGCTGAAGGGCCTTTTCTGTGCTGTACTTTTCTATTTACTTTGACTCTCACCTTACCAACTGTACACACACTTACAGAACCAAGTACACACACACACACACACTCATGGGTGCACACGCACACATGTTCAAACGACATGACGAATATTTTAATACTTTTTACGTACTCTCATCATCTGTTGTCTCTGGATCCTCCACCAAGGTGCAGTCAATAAGTGAGAGGACACCATTCTGGAATAAAGACGAAAGATGAAGATTAGCTTTTTTACAGTCTTCAGTTGTGCATTGAAACATCAAAACATACATTATTTACCTGAATGACCAGCACAGTCCAAGAAGGTGCTGGGGGCAGCCCGTAAGTGTCTGCATGCTTCCGGCACCAACATAGCATGCCCACAGCTTACTAACTCCAACCTGTACGTGTGGGAGGAAACCAGAGCACCCAGAGGAAACCAACATGGCCAGGGTATAAAGCAGTGGGAATTGAACCCTGATCGCTTGTACTGTAAAGCATTACATTCGCCACTACGCTACTGTGCTGCCCATAAAGGCAACTGATCTAGTCTGGAGCTGAGGCTTGTTCATTGGTTGTTGGCTAACGAGGTGAGCACTACGGATGCTGCGGCTTTGTTGCCCAGACTAATCAAGTATCTCTCAACCTTGGCTTTAAATATACCCAATGACTTGGCCTCCACAGCCATCTGTAGCAATGAATTCCAAAGATTCACCACTCTCTGGCTGAAGAAATTCCTCTTCAGCTCCATTCTAAAGGGACGTCCCTCTATTCTGAGGCTGTGCCTCTGGTCCTAGACTCCACCACTACAGGAAACATCTTCTCCACGTCCACTCTATCTAGGCGTTTCAAGACTCAAAAAGGTTCATGAATTACCAAAGTACCTATGTGGTGTACAACTCTGAGATTTGTCTTCACCAGATAGCCACGGAACAAAGAAAATCATGGAGGTCGTCCAAAGAAAAACATCAACCCCCACCCCCACACACAAAAAAAACAAATCTTGCAAAAGGCAACACTATCAATAACCTCATCCCACCATGGAAGAACACCGACAAGGACATCAACCCCGCCCATCCCCCACGCAAAAAAAAATCACGCAAACGGCAAATCCCCTCTCCCGCAATATTCAGTATGTTTCAATGAGGCTCCCCCCCCCCTCCCCGATTCTCCCAGCAAGTACAGGACAAAAGCCATCAAACACTCCTCATATGTTAACCCTTTCATTCTCATGATCTAGACGAAGCGAAACATGGCCAGTCGTAGCAGCGGTGACCTACTTTTGTTAAATGGAGCTTCCCACCCGATCCTCTGGTGCAGACGATCAGGTGCTTGGAGAACAGAAAACATTGCTTCTCTCCCTCCTTCTTCAGTGAGAGAGACCCCAGGCGACCCCGAGTGATTTTCCCCTTCTCTGTCATTGGTACTTGGATAAGCGAGCCTGGGTTAGAGAGAGTTTCAGCTCGTTATCAGGCACACAGTAGAGCAAAGATAAACCCATCACTCTCAACAGCAGATCACACAAATTTGTACCTCAGCAAAGCTAACTATTTATTTATGGAGGTGGTTATCAAAGTTCAAAGTAAATTTATTATCAAAGTACATATATGTCACCTGAGATTTGTTTTCTTGCAGGCATTCACAGTATATACAAAGAAACACAATAGAATCAATGAAAGACTGCATCCACCAGGATGGACAAATAACCAATGTGCAAAAAAATGTAAATGTGTGCAAATACAAAATAATAATAATAAACAAATAAGCAATCAGTATCGAGTTTTGGATTAGTAATCTAACTAATGTGAGTCTGAATCCCAAGGCCACAGATGAATTTCAACTCAGTTCATTAAATAATTGCAGTTAATTAAATAAAAGCGATCACAATACTGCTGTACTCTTGGACATACACAAGAGATGCTGGAAATCTGCAGTGACAGAGATGCTGGAAATCTGCAGTGATACACACAAAATGCTGGAGGAACTCAGCAGATCAGGCAGCGTCTATGGAGAGGAATAAACAGTTGACGTTTTGGGCTGAGACCCTTCATCAGGACTGGAAAGGGAGGGGGCTGAAGCCAGAGTAAGGAGAGTGAGGGGAAGAGGGGGAGAAGAAAAAGGTGGAGGGTGATAGATGAGGGAAAAGATGGGTGGGTGGGGAAGGAGGGATGAAATAAGAAGCTGGGAAGAGAGAGGTGGAAGAGATAAAGGGCTGAATAGAAGAAGGAATCTGATAGGAGATGAGAGTGGGCTGTAGAAGAAAGAGAAGGGGGAGGCACAAGAAGGAGGTTTATGGAGGGGAATTGCTTACTCTTTTCCATAGATCCTGCCTGACCTGCTGAGTTCCTCCAACATTTCTTGTGTGTTTCTCTGGATCTCCAGCATCTGCAGAATCTCTTGTGTTTAAATGCCAAACAACTGTTCCTTCAACCCATGACTGTTTGAATGAGTAGGCCATTAAATCATTGCTCTTGAGATGGGCTCCATTCGTGAAGACATCTGGCAGTTGTCGATGTGCAGGATGCTTTATAAATCCAAGACTTGTTACATTTATATCAGAGATTCAGCGTGACCACAGCACCTCTTTAGAGGTGATGTCTTGTAAGGGACTGAACAATCTTTCACGTTGGAACGAGTCACACGGCACACTATTGTAGTGTCAGTCCTTGCAAGCACAAATTTATTATTTTACTGATGGCCATTTTAAAAGTTAGATAGGTTAGGTGACAAACTTCCTTCCCTAATGGACTTTAGATAGGTTATAACAATACACCAGTATTGTCGCAGAGGGTTTGGCAGCTTTGGGTCTGTACTTGCTGGAATTTGAAAGAATGCGGGGGGGATCTCACTGAAACCTACTGAATGTTGAAAGGTCTGGATAAGGTGAATGTGGAGAGGATGTTTTCTATGATGGGGGTATCCTGAACTAGAGGGCACATCTCAAAATTGAGGGTGACCCTTTAGAACAGAGGTAAGGAGGATTTATTTTAGCCAGAGAGCAGTAGATCTGTGGAATGTTCTGCTACAGACTGTGGTGGAGGCCAAGGCTGTGTGTATGTTTAAGGTGGAAGTTGATCGTTTCCTGATTGGTCGGGGCATCGAAGGACATGGCGAGAAGTCAAGTGAGTCGACTGGGGTCCGGGATCAGCCATGATGGAATGGCAGAACAGACTCGATGGGCTGAATGGCCTCATTCTGCTCCTATGTTTTATGGTCATAGGGTCTTAGTATACACAAAATGCTGGAGGAACTCAGCAGATCAGGCATCTGCGGAGGGTAAGCTGGAGAAGTCATTGCTCATTCTCTCCAATTCCAGTAGTTACTCCCCCATTCCCTCTCTCTCACCTGCCCCTTTACCTGTTCCAGTTATCCTCTCCCAGCTTCTTACCTCAACTCCCTCACCTCCTCCATCCACCTACCTTACCACTCACTTGGCCTGCCAGCTTGTACTCTTTCCTCTGCCCCCACCTCGTTATTCTGACTTCTGCACCCTTCCGTTTCCTGGTGAAGGGTCTTGGCTAGAAACACCGACAGTTCATTCATCTCCATAGATGCTACCAGATCTACTGAGTTAGCCCCAGCATTTTGTGTGGGTTGGCATGATGTTTGCCAGTTCAACACATGGTCACGATCTGTCTGCGAGATCTCACTAGTTTACTGAGCAGCCTCCTTACATCCACCCAAGATGTTGATGGGTTTTAGCTTAACTCTTCAGTTGAAGAATGTCAAATATGGACACGCATCGCAAAGTCTACAAGAAGTAGTGGGTGCAGCGCAGTCCATCATGTATAAAGCCCTCCCCACCATTGAGCACTGCGAGGAGTGCTACCCCAAGAAAGTAGCATCATGGACTGCTGCCATTCAGACCACACTCACTTCGCACTGCTGCCATTAGATAGGAGGTACAGGAACCTCAGGTCCCACACCACCAGGTTCAGGAACAGTTATTACCCCTTGACCATCAGGTCCCACACCACCAGGTTCAGGAACAGTTATTACCCCTCAACCATCAGGTCCCACACCACCAGGTTCAGGAACAGTTATTACCCCTCAACCATCAGGTCCCACACCACCAGCTTCAGGAACAGTTATTACCCCTCAACCATCAGGTCCCACACCACCAGGTTCAGGAACAGTTATTACCCTACAACCATCAGGTCCCACACCACCAGGTTCAGGAACAGTTATTACCCCTCAACCATCAGGTCCCACACCACCAGGTTCAGGAACAGTTATTACCCCTCAACCATCAGGTCCCACACCACCAGGTTCAGGAACAGTTATTACCCCTCAACCATCAGGTCCCACACCACCAGGTTCAGGAACAGTTATTACCCCTCAACCATCAGGCCCCACACCACCAGGTTCAGGAACAGTTATTACCCCTCAACCATCAGGTCCCACACCACCAGGTTCAGGAACAGTTATTACCCCTCAACAATCAGTCTCCTGAACCAGAGTGGATAACTTCACTCAGCTCATCACTGAACTAACTGCACAAGCTACAGACTCACTTTTATGGGCTCTGCAACTCATGTTTGCAAATTTATTTATTATTATTATTTGATTTTTCTCTATTTCACAATTAGACTTCTTTTGCACAGTGGTTCTTTGTCAGTCTTTATGTACAATTTTTCATCGATTCTATTGTATTTCTTTGTTCTACTATGAATGCCTGCAATAAAATGAATCTTGCATACGTGTACTTTGATAATAAGTCTAGTTTGAACTGTGAAGCCTTCTTGAGCGTGTGTGAGACATTAAACCCAGGTGAATGTATAGGGTCCCACAGCCACTACCGGAGAAAGAGCAGCACACAGTTATCTTTAGTGTCCCAGTCAGCATTCCTCTCCTAACCAGTCATTAAAACCTACTGTTTGACCTTGACGTGGACAGTTTCTTCAGTTGTGACAGCTCCTCACAGGGATCTCATTAGCTGCGAACTGATCTGAGTTCATGTAATTGCAGACACCTTCAAACAGTTCAGCCTGAAACTGGCATGTCAGCTGATCCAGTATATCCCTCACTTACTTACTGCTCGTTACCCCGCTGGCGTTTAGGGCGGCAATGGAAGTCCTCCGTCTCTGGTGGTGTTCAGAGCTTCCTTCGTCATTGCAGTAGCTTCTTCTCGGTTTTCACTGTTGTCAGTCAAGCAAGTCCCAACTGGAGGCTCAGGAATACCGTCACACTGAGATGCAGGAGGAATCTTGTTTGCATAACGATTTTGTTTTACCGGTCAGGGTTGTTAGCCCTGAGCTGAGCCCCCGAACCTGGAGGACCAGTGGACCACTCTTAGTCTGGCCTCTACCCTTCGATATGGGTGACCCTACCAAGAGCCAAAGCATAACGCCCTGACTCCGGCCAATATGGAGTTAAAAAAAAACACATGGACTAAGATGTAAACTGTCCTGTGCTATCACCAGTGGGATCATCAGTTGATCTGCCACCTGTCCACAGGAGTTTCGACCCGCTTATGATCAAGACTCCCTTGAGGTGGTGGGCCAGCAGTGCTAAAGCACCACCTCCCACTGGTGAGCTTAAAAACTTGGCATCTGCCTCTATCAGTCACTTCCATCCAACAGATAGTCTGCTCTTCAGGTGTCTATGCAACTACATAGCTTCCCGTCTCACTGAAGCACACAAGCCTCCAAACCACGGCAAGGTTGAGGTCCTCTTGGAGAAGCATAACCCTCATTCTAATGAGAAAACAAGTGAACGGCAGCTTATCCCTCTAAATGGTGGTGTTTCATTGGCCAATCATTTTAAACTAAATTAATTACATTTACATTTTACTTTACATTTTCCTGTTTCACAGTTTCCAATCCATAATTTAATCTAAATTAACCAAATACAGTGGACCAAAGCTATTTGGGTCTAACTCCGTTATAAGACCATTTACAACTGTTCTATAAACCCAAGAGATTCTGCAGATGCTGGAAATCCAGACCAACACACACAAAATGCTGGGGAACTCAGCAGGTCAGGCAGCATCTATGGAGGGGAATAAACAGTCAGAGTTTCAGTCCTGATGAAGGATCTTGGCTCAGGTAATTTCATCACATCAGTGTATTAACGTAGTTTAAGGAAAAAGAAAAATCTAACAGAATTCCCCAAAATCAAGGAGGGTTCCATCAGATTCCACCTTCTTCAGCCTTTTACCTCTTCCATCTATCACCCCCCAAATTTTAACTTCAACACCCCCTTTCACCACCTCCCACCTTCCCTCTCCCCAGGTTTCACTGTCTCCTGCTAGCTTGTACTCTCACCTCTCCCACAACTCTTTTCACTCTGGCTTCTGCCCACTTCCTTTCCAGTCCTGAAGAGCGGTCTCAGCCCAAAACGTTGACTGTTTATTCATTTCCATAGATGTTGCCTGACCTGCTGAGTTTCTCCAGTATTTTGTGTGTGTTACAACTGTTTCCCGTTTGTTCTAGTGTCTGAGGTGTCAATGCAGCTTTGAGTGATACAATCTCCCATTACCTTGCCGTACAAATGTCTGGCTGGTGTCCAGGAGAATCTCACAGCCCTCCACGATCATCCGTTCGATGGCCAGGTTCTTCCGAATGTTTTCTGTTTCACTTACCTCATCGTGCATTATTCTGCAGTGAGAGCAAAGACCGGGGTGTCAAGTGGAGGAGATTCTGCAGAAGCTGGATATCTGGAGCTACGCACACAAAATGACGGAGGAGCTGTGGCAGGAACATTACATCTCTCTGCCTGGAGAGGGCATGTAGAGATGTCGAAGTGTTGGGGCGGACAGTAGGTTTTGATGGACTCTAGATCGTGGTCTCGGGGGGGCTCTGCATGGTTGGTGGTGGGGGGCTACTGATGCTTTGGCTGAAGTGAGCAGGAGGGGGAGGGTTGATGCTTTTTGCTGCTGCTTGTGTGTGGGAGGAGGAGGGGGCTTTGGGGTTCTCATGTTCCTCTGTCATTCACTATTTGGGCTTTTCCCCTCTCTTTTTCGTGAATGTCTGTGAAGAGTAAGAATTTCAGGTTGTATACTGTATACATTCTCTGATACTAAATTGAGCCATTGAACTCAGCAGGTCAAGCAGCATCTATGGAGGGGAATAAACACTGGAGAAGCTCTGCTGCTGTAGTTGGGGAATTGAATTCAAGTGCTGCGAGGTAATGTTGCAGCTCTATAAAACCCTGGTGTTATGACGTTATAGCAATTAGTGAAACTTGGCTACAGGAGGGGCAGGACTGGCAGCTTAATATTCCAGGGTTCCGATGTTTCAGATGTGATCGAGGCAGAGGAATGAAAGGTGGGGGAGTAGCATTGCTTGTTAGGGAAAATATTACAGCAGTGCTCAGGCAGGACAGATTAGGGGGCTTGTCTACTGAGTCCTTATGGGTGGAGCTGAGAAACAGGAAAGGTATGGCCACATTAGTGGGATTGTATTACAGACCACCCAATAGTCAACGAGACTTGGAAGAGCAAATCTGCGGAGAGATAGCAGGCAACTGTAGGAAACATAAAGTTGTGGTGGTAGGGGATTTTAATTTTCCATATATTGATTGGGTCTCCCATACTGTTAGGGGTCTAGATGGTTTAGAGTTTGTAAAATGTGTTCAGGAAAGTTTTCTAAATCAATATATAGAGGGACCAACTAGAGGGGATGCAATATTGGATCTCCAATTAGGAAACAAGTTAGGACAAGTGACGTAAGTGTGTGTAGGGGAGGACTTTGGTTCCAGTGATCATAACACCATTAGTTTCAATTTGATCATGGACAAGGATAGATCTGGTCCTAGGGTTGAGGTTCTGAACTGGAAGAAGGCCAAATTTGAAGAAATGAGAGAGGATCTAAAAAGCGTGGATTGGGACAGGTTGTTCTCTGGCAAAGATGTGATTGGTAGGTGGGAAGCCTTCAAAGGGGAAATATTGAGAGTGCAGAGTTTGTATGTTCCTGTCAGGATTAAAGGCAAATTGAATAGGAATAAGGAACCTTGGTTCTCAAGGGATTTTGCAACTCTGATAAAGAAGAAGAGGGAGTTGTATGAAATGTATAGGAAACAGGGAGTAAATCAGGTGCTTGAGGAGCATAAGAAGTGCAAGAAAATACTTAAGAAAGTAATCAGGAGGGCTAAAAGAAGACATGAGGTTGCCTTGGCAGTCAAAGTCAAGGATAATCCAAAGAGCTTTTACAGGTATATTAAGAGCAAAAGGATTGTACGGGATAAAATTGGTCCTCTTGAAGATCAGAGTGGTCGGCTATGTGTGGAACCAAAGGAAATGGGGGAGATCTTAAGTAGGTTTTTTGCGTCTGTATTTACTAAGGAAGCTGGCATGAAGTCTATGGAATTGAGGGAATCAAGCAGTGAGATCATGGAAACTGTACAGATTGAAAAGGAGGAGGTGCTTGCTGTCTTGAGGAAAATTAAAGTGGATAAATCCCCGGGACCTGACAGAGTGTTCCCTTGGACCTTGCAGGAGACTAGTGTTGAAATTGCGGGGGCCCTGGCAGAAATATTTAAAATGTCGCTGTGTAAGGGTGAGGTGCCGGAGGATTGGAGAGTGGCTCATGTTGTTCCGTTGTTTAAAAAAGGATCGAAAAGTATTCCGGGAAATTATAGGCTGGTGAGTTTAACGTCGGTAGTGGGTAAGTTATTGGAGGGAGTACTAAGAGACAGAATCTACAAGCATTTGGATAGACAGGGACTTATTAGGGAGAGTCAACATGGCTTTGTGCGTGGTAGGTCATGTTTGACCAATCTATTGGAGTGAGTTTTTCGAGGAGGTTACCAGGAAAGTGGATGAAGGGAAGGCAGTGGATATTGTCTACATGGATTTCAGTAAGGCCTTTGACAAGGTCCCGCATGGGAGGTTAGTTAGGAAAATTCAGTCGCTAGGTATACATGGAGAGGTGGTACATTGGATTAGACATCGGCTCAATGGAAGAAGTCAAAGAGTGGTGGTAGAGAATTGCTTCTCTGAGTGGAGGCCTGTGACTAGTGGTGTGCCACAGGGATCAGTGCTGGGTCCATTGTTATTTGTCATCTATATCAATGATCTGGGTGATAATGTGGTAAATTGGATCAGCAAATTTGCTGATGATACAAAGATTGGAGGTGTAGTAGACAGTAAGGAAGGTTTTCAGAGCCTGCAGAGGGACATGGACCAGCTGGAAAAATGGGCTGAAAAATGGCAGATGGAGTTTAATACAGACAAGTGTGAGGTATTGCATGTTGGAAGAACAAACCAAGGTAGAACGTACAGGGTTAATGGTAAGGCATTGATGAGTGCAGTAGAACAGAGGGATCTGGGAATACAGATACAAAATTCCCTAAAAGTGGCGTCACAAGTAGATAGGGTTGTAAAGAGAGCTTTTGGTACATTGGCCTTTATTAATCAAAGTATTGAGTATAAGAGCTGGAATGTTATGATGAGGTTGTATAAGGCATTGGTGAGGCCGAATCTGAAGTATTGCGTTCAGTTTTGGTCACCAAATTACAGGAAGGATATAAATAAGGTTAAAAGAGTGCAGAGAAGGTTTACAAGGATGTTGCCAGGACTTGAGAAACTCAGTTACAGAGAAAGGTTGAATAGGTTAGGACTTTATTCCCTGGAGCGTAGAAGAATGAGGGGAGATTTGATAGAGGTATATAAAATTATGATGGGTATAGATAGAGTGAATGCAAGCAGGCTTTTTCCACTGAGGCAAGGGGAGAAAAAAACAAGAGGACATGGGTTTAGGGTGAGGGGGAAAAGTTTAAAGGGAACATTGGGGGGGCTTCTTCACACAGAGAGTGGTGGGAGTATGGAATGAGCTGCCAGATGAGGTGGTAAATGGGGGTTCTTTTTTAACATTTAAGAATAAATTGGACAGATACATGGATGGGAGGTGTATGGAGGGATATGGTCCGTGTGCAGGTCAGTGGGACTAGGCAGAAAATAGTTCAGCACAGCCAAGAAGGGCCAAAAGGCCTGTTTCTGTGCTGTAGTTTCTATGGTTTCTATGGTTAGACCACACTTGGAATATTGTGTTCAGTTCTGGAGTCCTCATTATTGGAAGGATGTGGAAGCTTTAGAGAGGGTGCAGAGAAGTATTAACAGGAATCTGCCTGGATTAGAGAGGGTTCAGAGGAGTATTAGCAGGAATCTCCCTGGATTAGAGAGACTGTATTATGAGAAAAGGTTGAGCGAGCTAGGGCGTTTCTCCTTGGAGCAAAGGAGGATGATAGGTGACTTTATAGAGGTGTACAAGATGATGAGAGGTGCAGACTGACTGAACAGTCAGAACCTTTTTCCCCAGGGTGGAAATGGCTAATATGAGGGCGTTTAATTTTAAAGTGATTGGAGGAAAGTACAGGGGGAATGTCAGAGGTAGGCGTTTTGCACAGAGAGTGGTGGGTGGGTGGAATATGCTGCCAAGGATGGTGGTAGAGGCAGATACGGTGGGGGGGGGGGATTAAAAAAACTCTTAGACAGGCACGTGGGTGATAGAAAAATTGAGAGCCATGTGGGAGGGAAGGGTTAGATTGATCTTGGAATAGATTAAGTGGTTGGCACAATATCGTGGGCCAAAAGAGCCTGAACCTTGCTGCATTATGTTCTATGTTTAATTCAGCCATGGTCTTCAAATGCCACCGAGGTCAGTGGGGATTCTCCCCTTTACTGCCACAGCAGGGCCGTGTTGCACAGCTCACCCTGCACAGGGTTCCCAAGTGTCGGCTCTGGTGAACGCCTCACCCTCCAAACCTCGCAAGGACCCTCTGTGAGGGTCTCCTGTGGTCCTTACATGGCACTGGAATTGTCAGGGGAAGCTACTGTCACATTTTCTCCAGAGTTTACAACTGCCGGCGAAGGTAAAGCCTTCAGAACAGCGGAGGTAAACCTGCAGACACTGGGTATCTGAAACAAAACCCAAGGAAGGAGAACAGCAACATCCATAGAGAGAGACAGAGTGAACAGGTCAGGTTGAAACAGCTCCCGATCTCAGTCCGACTTTGAAAAAAACAAACTGTTGAGTGTTTTTTAATGCTGTACTGTGAGATCATGTCCCATTATTTTACAAGAGATCCGTTCAAGGGACAGATAACAGTGAGGTAGAATCTATCCTTGGGCCTGGTGGTCCGTGCTTTTAGGTTTTTGTATCTTCTGCCAGATGGAAGAGAGGAAAAGAGAGAATGTCTGGGGTGGGTGTGGCTGTGAAGCCTGACTCGGTGGGATCTAAAGGGAATTCCCTGGGCTGTGAAGCCTGACTCAGTGGGATTTGAAGGGATTTCCCTGGGCAGGTGTCATACTGGTGCTGTGAACCCAATTCCAGCAGCTCCCCTTTAAGATACTGGTCTGGATTTTAGTTGTGTGTATCGAGATACAGGGAAAAGCTTGTCTATAGGTTATACAGATCAGGTCATTACACAGCATGCTGAGGTTAAACAAGGTAAAACAATAACAGAATGTAGAATAAAGTGTAACAGCTACAGAGAAAGGGCAGAGCAGATTTCAGTCACTTGCCAGAGGTGGCTGGGAATTGCTGGATGCCATTACTAACCGTGAGAGTTCCTCCAGCTTTGACTTGGCATACTCCAGACTCTTCCTCTCCACGTGCTCGTGGGGTGTGTGAGCCAGCAGCTCGTGCAGAGTCAGGATGTACCTGGGGATCTACGGAGCAGAAATCAGAAAACCAAATGAGCGATCAGAACTACACGAGTAGATCACACAGTGAACGGTAGGGTGTTGAGGACTGGAGTAGAGCAGAGGGATCCGGGAATCCTTGAAGGTAGATAGGGTCATAAAGAGAGCTTTTGGCACATTGGCCTTCACAAATCAGAGTACTGAGTTGTGTTGATGTAGTATAAGACTTTGGTGAGGCCTAATTTGGAGTATTGTGTGTATTTCTGGTCAGCCACCTGCAGGAAAGATATCAATGAGTTTGAAGGAGTACGAGGATGTTGCCAGGAATTGAGAACCTGAGTTACAGGGAAAGATTGGACTGGTCAGGACTTCATTCCCTGCAGTGTGGGAGAACGAGGGGAGATTTGACCGAGGTGTACTAAATTATGAGGGTATAGATAGGGCAAGTGAAAGCAGGCTTTTTGCACTGAGATTGGGTTAGACTAGCATTAAAGGTCATGGGTTAAGGAAGAGAGGTGAAATTTTTAAAGGGGACCTGCGGGGGACGTTCTTCACTCTGAGGAACGGAATGAGCTGCCAGCGGAAATGGTGGATACGGGTTTGATTGCAACAGAAAAGAGAAATTTGGATAAGTGTATAGATGGGAGGGGCACGGAGCACTATGATCAAGGTGTGGGACTAGGCCAAAAGCAGGTCAGCAAGGACTAGATGTGCTGTAGCATTTTATAAGGTAGAGGACAGATGGCTGAGGAGGCCAAGCAATTGGATATATTTAAAGCAGAGATTGATAGATTCTTGATTAGTTAGGGCGTGAGAGGTTACAGGGAGGAGGCAGGAGAATGGGGTTGAGAGGGATAATAAATCAGCCCTGATGGATTTGCAGAGCAGACTTGATATGACAAATAACCTAAATCTGCTCTTATGGTTTTCTGACTCTGTGACTCTAAGTAGATGTAGTGTACGCAGGCTGCTTTTGGGAGAAGCCAAACGAGAAAACAAATGCACAGACAGGAAGTGTCTTCAAGAATCCCCTGGTGTGGAGAAAATCCATGCATTGCCTGTCACTTTGTGGCTCTGAAAACCCGGCCTCCCTCCAACAGCCCAAGTCTGTGATTCACAAGGAACTACAAGTCTGGGGACAAACTACTGAAAGCATCCAGATCGAGGGAGTGTGGGACTTGAATGCCACCCTCAGAAAGGTGGCATCTATTAGTGAGGACGTTCATCTGAGTCATGTCCTCTGCTCACTGCCACCATCGGGGAGGAGGCATGGGAGCCGAGGGCACACAGTGCACTTGATGCTTTAGGAAAAGTTTCTTCCTCTCCACCGTTAGATTTCAGAATGGTCTGTGATTCCATGAACACTACATCGCTATTTTCACATTATTTATTTATTTATTTTCAACTATATATTCCTTATTATGACTTAGTATTATTGTAATTTTTTGCACTGTACTGTTGCTGCAAAACAACAAATTTCACTGCATATGTATTAGGCCTCCTGTACCTAATAAAAAAGGCATTTTGTGTATGTTTGCAGCTTTCTGCTGCTGTAGCCCGTCCACTTCAAGGTTTGACATGATCTGCGTTCAGAGATGCTCTTCTGCACGCCACTGTTGTAACGCCTGGTTCTTTGAGTTACCGTCACCGTCCTGTCAGCTTGAACCAGTCAGACCATTCTCCTCCAACCTCTCTCATTAACAAGGTGTTTTCACCTGCAGAACTGCCACTTACTAGATATCTTTTTTGTTTATCGTACTGTCCTCTGTAAACTCAGAGACTGTTTTGCATGAAAATCCCAGGAGATCAACAGTTTCTGATATACTCAAACCACCCCATCTGGCACCAACAATCATTCCGCAGTCAAAGTCACTTTGATCCCATTTCTACGCCATTCTGATGTTTGGTCTGAACAACAACTGAACCTCTTGACCATGTTGGCATGCTTTTATACATTGAGTTGCTACCACATGATTGGCTGATTAAATATTTGCATTAACGAGCAGATGTACGGGTGTACCTAATAAGGTGGCCACTGAATGTCTCTTTAGTCACTGTATTTCTTATAACTTAAAGTAATTTTTATGTATGTCAATGTACTGATGCTGCAAAACGACAAATTTCACCACATATGTCTGTGATAATAAACCTGATTTTGGTTACTTAAGAGCAAACACATTAAGATGTTGTTCCAGGGCTGTGAGGCCTGAGTCAATTAAAGGGCAGATGTTTAGCAGTGGAAGGCTCCACCCTCTTCCCCGGCCCCCGAGAGGAGGGGTAGGATAGAAGCAGCTGCCTCACCTGAAACATTGGGTAGGTCAGGAACGTCTCCAGTGTCCTCTCTTCGCAGTCTGGCTTTGCTTCATACTGCTTCAGTAGTTTGTCAAAGTCTCGGTTCTGCTTGCAGCTGGCCAAGATCTGCAGACTGTACTGGTGATTCCTCACAAACTCCTGGTAGATGTTCAGCATTGGAAGGAGAATGTCGAAAAGGTCAGCTGTGGGGTGGTTCAGAAAACACGTGGTCAAGCGGTTGGTGTGGTCATCATCTTAACTCTTCACATTTCTGCTACACCGGCGGGAAGCGGTCAAACCTCACATTGTGACTTGGTGCACTCGGTGGAAAGATGCATGCATTGTGAACATTTAGAGTCATAAGCACCGCAGAATAGAAACAGGTCCTATGTCCCGTCTAGTCCTTGCTTAGTCCCATTGACCTGCTCCTGAACCATTGCCCTCCGAAACCTTCCAACAATGTACTTATCCAGACTTCTCTTAACTGTTGTACTCAAACCTGCACCCACCACTTTAAAGTTCAAACTATATTAATTATTAAAGTACGAATACGTCACCATCTACAACCCTGAGATTCATGTTCTTAGAGGGATTCACAGTCAAACAAAGAAATAAAATAGAATAGAATAAAAAAACACAAACTAGGACTGACAATCAACCCAGGTGCTAAAGAAGACGAACTCTAGAAACACAAAGAATAGTAACTAAATAAATAATATTGAGAACATAAGTTGTAGTGTCCTTGAAAGTGAGCCCATAGGTTGTGGAATCAGTGAAGTTATCCACACCGGTTCAGGAACTCTATGGTTATAGGGTAATAACTGTTCCTGATCTTGTCTGTGTGGGACCCAAGGCTCTTGTACCTCCTTCCTGATGGTAGCGGTGAGGAGAGGGCATGGCCTGGATGGTGGGGGTCCTTTCTTGTGAACTCCACCTCATGTACCTCTTAAATATTTCAACTTTCACCCTTAACCTATGACTTCCAGTACTAGTCTCACCCATACTCAGTGGGAAAAGCCTGGTTACGTTTACCCTATTTATACCCGTCATCTTGCCTTTCATAATCTCCAGATGAGCCATAAAACCGTAAGATACAGGAGCAAAGTAGGCCATTCAGCCCAATAAAGTCTGCTTCACCATTCAATTATGGGCTGATCCAATTCTTCCAGTCATCCCCACTCCCCTGCCTTCTCCCCATACCCCTTGATGCCCTGGCTAATCAAGAACCTATCTATCTTCGTCTTAAATGCACCCAATAACTTGGCCTCCACAGCCACTCGTGGCAAAAAATTCCGCAGATTTACCACCTTCTGACTAAAGTAATTTCTCCGCATCTCTGTTCTAAATGGATGTCCTTCAATCCTGAAGTCATAGCCTCTTGTCCTAGACTCCCCTACCATGGGAAATAGCTTTGCCATATCTAATCTGTTCAGGCCTTTTAACATTCAGAATATTTCTATGAGATCCTCCCTCATTCTCCTGAATTCCAGGGAATACAGCTCAAAAGCTACCAGATGTTCTTCATACGGTAACCCTTTCGTTCCTGGAATCATTCTCGTGAATATTCTCTGGACCCTCTCCAATGTCAGTATATCCTTTTTAAAATACAGAGTCCAAAACTGCACACAGTACTCCAAGTGTGGTCTCATGACTGCCTTACAGAGCCTCAACATCACATTCTTGCTCTTATATTCTATACCTCTAGAAATGAATCCCAACATTGCATTCACCTTCTTTACAACTGACTCAATCTGGAGGTTAACCTTTAGGGTATCTTGCACAAGGACTCCCAAGTCCCTTTGCATCTCTGCATTTTGAATTCTCTCCCCATCTGTAGAGCTACTAGGACTTGACGTTTCAATCCCTATGGTAAGTCGGCACTCTGGATGTTGGCAGTGTATTTGGAGTGGTGACAAGGAGGGAGGGTAGGTACGTCATCAGGGTCATCAGGTGGGCACCCTCCTTCTTTGACGTTTCATTGATAAGCCATAATAGTTTGCCTGTTTATTTCTTCCAGCGAAGTGCACGACCATACACTTTCCAACATTGTATTTCATTTGCCATTTCTTTGCTCATTCCCCTAAACTACCTAAGTCTCTCTGTTTCCTCAACACTACTCACTTCTCCACCTATCTTTGTATCATCGGCAAATGTAGTCACAAATCCATTAATCCCATTGTCCAAATCATTGATATACATCATAAAATACATTGTACCAGGTCTCTCATTGGTTGCTTTACCAAAGACAAAAACAAACAGATATCTTACACACAAAATCCACTCCATAGATGCTGCCTGACCTGTTTAGTTCCTCCAGCATTTTGTGTGTGTTCTTTTATCTCTTATTTAGAAAAGGGGACCAAAACTACTGTGTGTTGCAGGTGTGGCCTGCCATTGTATACTACATTAACTGTTTATTCCCCTCCATCGATGCTGCCTGACCTGCTGAGTTCCTCCAGCATTTTGTGTGCGTGTTTCCAGCATCCACAAGAATCTCTTGTGAACCAGATACTTTACCCTGGATGAGGAATTAAGTATGAAAAAGCAATTGAACTCTGATTGAACTGAGTTAGTTTACTGAATAAAAAGCGAATCCTTGTTCTGTTGAAGAGGCATAGCTCCATCTGAAGAGAGGAGGATTGCAGATTGAACAGTATAATTTTCACATCGCTGCAAAGGAGCCCATTATCTAAGTTACCACTGCCAATCCTCGTAATGAAGCAAGTTACCATACATACCTAGTACCAACGTAGGCCAACTGGAAACTCGAGCTTTCAGTCCCTGGTAAAATATTTGGTGCAAAAACATAATTGTTTCACTGAAAAAGAGAAAAATATCAAGAAAGAGAATGGAATGTGTATTTAGAGAGTTTTTCTCTGTCTCCATCTGTTCCCCTCGTCTTAACACCCTCTTATTGATCACAAAATAAACCTTCTCAACAACAATGGGAACCATTTCTTACTCTTCAGGCTTGGTAACTGATCACATCCTTCCAACTCTATGGTAAGTTGGTTTATTATTGACATATGTACTGTTAGAGTGAAGAGCATTTTGTTTTCGCGTGCCATTCATTTCGTTACAGCAGTACAAGGGAGGGATGCAGAACACAGTCCTGGATTGACACCAAAGATTGAGGCTGAAAGCCAATTGGAGGCTCGGGTTGAGGGCCGAAGTTCGATCAGAGGGCCGAAGTTCGATCGGAGGCCCGGAGGCCAATCGGACGTCCAGAAGTCAAGGGCCAGTGACTGGGGACTGAGTCTGTGAATCTTTGCATGTCCACTGGGGAAGTCAGGAGTCAGTGTCTGTGAACCTACGAGCCTGCTGGAGGCAGAAGTCAGCTGTCCTGGGGTTAGTACACTGTGTGTGGATGGTTATTAGAGAGGAACGAAGCTTGCTTTGTTGCTTGTTGTGTTCTGTGTTGTTCTGCCGAGCTTTGTGGGCATGCTACGTTGGTGCCAGAATGTGCTGCAAAACCTGCGGGCTGCCCTCAGCACGTCCTTTGGTGTGTAGGTTGCTAACTCAAATGGCACATTTCACTGTACGTTTCGATGTACGTGTGATAAATAAATCCAAATCTGAATTCAAACTGTTAGTTACAAAGAAACTGCAGTGCAGGTACACAATAAGGTACAAGATTGTAACGAGGTAGATTGTGGACTCAGGGGACCATCTTAATGTACTAGGGAACTGTTCAATGAGCTTATAACAGCGGGGTAGAGGCTGTCCTTGAACCCGGAGGGACGTGCTTTTGGGCTTTTGTATCTTCTGTCTGATGGGAGAGGGGAGAAGAGAGAACGTTTGGGGTGGGTGGGGTCTTTGATTACGATGGCTACTTTACTGAGACAGCGAGAAGTGTAGGTAGAAGCCAGCTATGTGTAAAATTCATGAAGAAAAACTACTTTGAAGCACAGTGAGAATAATTTTGAAAATCTTTCACGGTGTATGTATTTCCCATCCTTTGGGAACGTGGTGGGGAACTGGAAGCAGACAACCTTGCTGAAACACGCCACCTTTCAGAGCCGTTTCAGGGGCATTTTATTGTGGGTCTGAAGTCACATATAGAATATAATGGGTAAAGAATTCCCTCCCTGATGAACATCAGCCTAAGAGGGTTCTCATCAGAAGATGGTCACCAATACAGTAATTCCAGATTTACAGTATTTAATCATCTGAATTTAGATTACCCATCTGTCAGGTGTGAATTGAGAGCACAAAGGCCCGAAAGTGGAATCCCCTTCTCCTGTGTATGGAAGTCAGGGGCCCAATGTCCGTGAGTCTGGGCCAGGGACTGAAGATTGGAGGCCTGATGTCTCCGAGTCTGAGAATCCGGGGTCAAGGGCTGGAGGCCCAGAGGCGGCCTGTCCAGGAGTTGGCGGCTTGTCAATGTGTGTGTGAGTGAGCGCGTTAAGTGAGGGGGAGAATATTGGCTTGTTTTGCTGTTTCTGTTGTGACGTTCCTGACATTGTTGTTGTTTGTGCTGTTGAACATTGTGGACATGCTCTGTTGTCGCCGGAATGAGTGACAAGACTTGCGGGCTACCCGCAGTACATCCTCAGGTGTGTTGGACGTTAACGCAAACACTGCGTTAACGTCCAACATTCAACTGAATGTTTCACTGTACATTTGGTAAATAAGTCTGAAACTGAACCTCAGTCCAACAATCTAAATGCCATTGTAGTTTCCAGTTGGGTACCTGTTCAGAAATATGCTACTGACATCATCGTGGGCAATGGGAGGCTTCTTGGAGCTGGCCGCCATGCGGAGGGGTCGGAGGAAGCAGTTCACGAGGATGTGGAGCTGCTGCACGTACTCAGCCTCAGCCTCCAGCATGCTGAACACAACCTGGTTCCTCTTCCTCATGCTCTCTGCGTGCGGGGACCGGATGTAGTCCTGAATGATGGTCTTCCACTTCCTTCGGCACAGCCATCCTCGAAGAAAGCTTTGGACCTGTAGGATATAGCATAGACCAGAGACCATAGAACATAGACGGGAGAACATAGGGCATAGGACAAAGATCACAGACGACTGACCATGGACCATAGGATATACGACATAGAAAATAGACTATTGAACATAGAACGTTAAGCACAGTTCAGGCCCTTCAGTCCTCAAAGTTGTGCTGAGCTTTTAACCTACTCCAAGGTCAACCTAACCCTTCCCTCCCACATAGCCCTCCATTTTTCTGTCATCCATGTGCAATGATTTAGAACTGAACAATAGGGGCTGAGGCTAAGAGTTGGCAGATGGAACCAAGATTACCTAGATGATCGATAGTGAGGGAGATAGGTACAGAGTGTGGCAGGTATCAGTGGACAGGTCAGCCCAGTGGTCAGGTGGGCAGAGGGATGATAAATAAAATCCAGTTTGGAAGTGTGTGCACAGAAAAAAATTACAAGGATGTTGCTGTGACTGGAGGACCAGAATGATAAGGAAAGATTGAGTAAATTAAGACTTTATTTCCTGGAGCGTAAGAGATTGAGAGGAGATTTGATAGGGGTGTAGATAGATAGGGTATCGATAGGGTAAATGAAAGCAGGCTTTTTCCATTGAGGTTGGGTGAGACTACAACTAGAGGTCATAGGTTAAGGGTGAAAGGTGAAATGTTTAAGGGGAACATGGAGGGAAGTTTCTTCACTCAGAGGGTTGTGAGAGTGTGGGAACAAGCTGCCAGCAGAGCTGGTGGATGGGGGTGTGATTTCAGCATTTAAGAGGGAAGTACATGGATAGGAGGGGTATGGAGGGTTATGGTCCTGGTGCAGGTCAACAGGATTAGTCAGAATAATAGTAGGGTGACTAGATGGGCTGAAGGGCCTGTTTCTATGCTAGAGTGTTCTATGACTCTATAGAACATATTTGTCTGGGGCAAACAAGGCAAAATGATTTATAATAAATACGGGACATGAAGTCGGGGTCCACAGAGCCCTGAACGTTGAGTAGATAATGTGGGATTAAGAACATGGTAAAAATCAAATCAAAAATCTCTTCCTGCAGAATACCTCAGTGCTTTGTCTGTGTGCCTGCCTTACCTTCTTAATTTTCTTTATGTCAACATCTTCATCATTCTGCATCACCGGCTGGGTTAGTTGGATGCGGTCATTGTTTTTGAGTAGTGAAGCGATCTGTTAAAAGGTACGAGAGTGAATTCAGTGGCCTGTTCTGTTGACCCTGGGTGCATTCAGCTGTGGATTCACAAACAGGAGTCTCACAGACATTCCCAGACGCACCGCTTCCAAAAGGATTCTCGGCCAAGTCGTTCTGGGCCGGCTTCCGGTCAAGGTGTTGCCGAGCTGCGTGTGGTCTGTCACGTTGTGGCTCAGTTCTTTCTTTAGGTTCATAGGGATGCTTTTGGGCGCAGTGAGGGGGGTGGTAGGGGTCAGCTTAGGCTTTACGGACAGGGATGTGAGGGAATTAGAGGTCAGGCTGGAGTCTAGGCCTCCGCTTCCTGTTCCAAAGCCAGTATTGTGGATGAAAGACTTCCACTGTCAAGTGACAGGTCAGCGAGGATGAGGGCTGGTGGCCCCTGCAGGTTACTGAGTTACTGGTGGGATCTGGATTCAGAGTTCTGAATGGGCTTGAGGCATGAGGGCTGTGACTGCCTGGGTATGTGGGGCAGTGAGGCTGGAGTTCGAGGTCTAGTGTTGGGCAACCCATCATTGGCAAGTCCGGAGCTCGAGGCCTTTAGGTCAAGGTAATTATCCAAGGTTCTCATTCGTCACTGTCAGTAAGTCCCAAGTTGAAACCAAAATTTGAAGCCTGGCTGTGGGCCCACTGTGAAAGTTGAAGCCTGGCTGTGGGCCCACTGTGAAAGTTGAAGCCCGGCTGTGGGCCCACTGTGAAAGTTGAAGCCCAATGCCCGCACATCCACAGATCCACTGGAGGCCGGAGACAGCCTCTTCTGGGATGGGTACTGATGCATTTCACAGTATATTTCGATGGATATGTGATAAATAAATGAATCTGAATCTGGGAGTGAGATGCCTGATTTTCTCCCTGAATTTCCTGATCCATAAAGATTTGGGATTCAAGTTTATTTATCACACATACAACGTCCACAACCCTGGTCTGAATGGCGTCTCACCTCCGCTTTCAGTCGCTCAACCTCGATCTCCTGATCCTCAATCTGCTGTCGCAACCGTTTGGCGACCGTTTTCTCTGTCTCTACAATCTGCAGCAGGTGGAGGTATTTCTGCATCAGGGATTCGTGTTCCGTCGCAAGGTTCCTGTAACTGTTCCAATAATGTATCATTAATAGGTGGCGAAAAGGGAAGGGCAAAGCCTGGGTTTCTAACATCGTGTAAAGGTATGAGAGTAGAGATTGGACCTAAGAGATAGTTTCCATCCAGGGGGTCAGTGTGGACATAGTGGAGGATTACAATTACCTGGGGATACGAATTGACAATAAACTGGACTGGTCAGAGAACACTGAGGCTGTCTACAAGAAGGGTCAGAGCTGTCTCTATTTCCTGAGGAGACTGAGGTCCTTTAACATCTGCTGGACGATGCTGAGATGTTCTACAAGTCTGTGGTGGCCAGTGCTATCATGTTTGCTGTTGTGTGCTGGGGCAGCAGGCTGAGGGTAGCAGACGCCAACAGAATCAACAAACTCATTCGTAAGGAAAGTGATGTTGTGGGGATGGAACTGGACTCTCTCACGGTGCTGTCTGAAAAGAGGATGCTGTCCAAGTTGCATGCCATCTTGGACAATGTCTCCCATCCACTACATAATGTACTGGGTGGGCACAGGAGTACATTCAGCCAGAGACTCATTCCACCGAGATGCAACACAGAGTGTCATAGGAAGTCATTCCTTCCTGTGGCCATCAAACTTTACAACTCCTCCCTTGGAGGGTCAGACACCCTGAGCCAATAGGCTGGTCCTGGACTTATTTCATAATTTACTGGCATAATTTACATATCACTATTTAACTATTTATGGTTTTATTACTATTTATTATTTATGGTGCAACTGTAACAAAAACCAATTTCGCCCGGGATCAATAAAGTATAACTATGACTATGAAAGAGTCTCTGGCTGACCACTGACCACTGACCACTGACCACTGGGTCTCTGCCTCTTACCATTTTACACTCTATCAAGACACCTCACACTCTCTTTTGCTCCAAAAACAAATTTAACGATAAAAGTCTTCTTTTGTGCTTAGGATTCAACAACGTAAAATAAACAGTTGAAACCTTTTGCCCCAAGTTATTCAGTGAAGTCTTTTCAGTCCTTGCTTGAACAGTTGATAACCGTTCTCTGTAAACAGTGCGGGAACAAAATGTCACAACAGTGGGCACTCCAAGCCTGTCAGGATGTGAGTGGGTTAGTCAGCAAGGCCCTTGACTTGCTTATTGAAACCATGGAAGGCCTATTTTACGGGCTTGTCCTTTATGGCCTTTGGTTACCATGGCTACTAAAAGCCTTTCTGGACATTGTTTGTCTTACCTAGCAATAATTGGCCATTCAAGCAAATAAAGAACATTCCAGAAGAAGCCGGTGACACTGACCTTAAGAAAGAAGCTGTACCCTGCCTATCAGTCAAACTCTTAACCAATCTGCAGCCCTTCATCTTTATTAACATAGGACACAAAAAGTGCTGAAGGCAAATCAGGCAAGATATAATGGAGGGGAATACTCAGTCAACATTTCAGACTGAGAGCATTCATTAGGACTGGAAAGGAAGGGGGAAGTAGCCAAAATATGAAGATGGGGTGGGGGAGAGGGAAAGAGTACAAGCTGGCAGGTGATAGATAAGACCAGGTGAGGGGGAAGGTGAGTGGGAGGGGGGATGAATGAAGTAAGAAGCTGGGAGCTGATAGGTGGAAGAGGAAAGGGCTGAAGGAGGAACCTGACAGGAGAGGAGAGTGGACCATGGAAGGAGAATGGGCACCAGAGGGAGGTGATGGACAGGTGAGGAGAACAGAAGAGATAAGAATGTAACTAGAATGTGGAATAAAGAAAGAGAGAAGGGGAAGAGGGAGAAAGAGAGAAGGGGAAGAGGGAGAAATTACCGGAAGTTGGAGAAATCAATGTTCATGCCATCAGGTTGAGGGCTACCCAGACGGGGTGTGAGGTGTTGCTCCTCCAACCTGAGTTTGGCCTCAACATCAATTTAGACCATAAGACCATAACACATAGGAGCAGAATTAGGCCATTTGGCCCATCAAGTCTGTTCCACCATTCTATCATGGCTGATCCATTTTCCCTCTCAGCCCCAATCTCCTGCCTTCTCCCTGTATTCCTCCATGTCCTGAGCAATCAAGAATCTATCAATCCCTGTCTTAAATATACCCAATAACAGCCTCCAGAGCCGCCTGTGACAACAAATTCTACAGATTCTCCACTCTCTGGCTGATAAAATTCCTCTGTTTGAAAAGGATGATCCTCTATTCTAAGGCTGTGTCCTCTGGTCTTAGACTCCCCACCATAGGAAACATCCTCTCCACATCCACCCTAACGAGGCCTTTCAACATTTGACAGGTTTCAATGAGGTCACCTCTCGTTCTTCTGAATTTCAGTGAATCCAGGCCCAGAGCCATCAAACACGCCTCGTATGACAAGCTTTTCAGTCCCAGGATCGTTTTCGTGAACCTCCTATGAACATTCTCCAACGTCAGCACGTCATTGCTTAGATCAGAGATCCCAGACTGCTCACAATACTCCAAGTGAGGCCTCACCAGTGCTTTATAAAGCCTCAACATTACATCCTTGCTTCTGTATTCTGGGTTCTCTCAAAATGAATGCCAATATCACATTTGCTTTCCTCACCACTCACTCAACCTGCAAATGAACCTTTAGGGAATCTTGCACGAAGACTCCCAAGTCCCTTTGGACCTCAGATTTTTGAATTTTCTCTCCATTTAGAAAGATTTCTCCAACTTCGTTAATTTCTCCACCCATCCCCTTCCTCTCCTTTTCCATTCCCCATTCTGGTTCCCCTCTCATGCCTTCTGTTCTCCTCACCTGCCCATCACCTCCCTCTAGTTCCCCTCCTCCTTTCCTTTCTTCCATGGTCCACTCTCATCTCCTGTCAGAATCCTCTTTCTTCAGCCCTTTACCTATTCCACCTATCACCTCCCAGCGTCTTATCATCCTCTCCCCCACCCAGCCACCTTCCCCCTCACCTATCACCTGTCAACTTGTACTCCTTCCCCTTCCCCCCACCGTCTTATTCTAGATTCTTCCCTCTTCCTTTCCAGTCCTGATGAAGGATCTCAGCCTGAAACGTCGACTGTTTATTCCTTTCCATGGACGCTGCCTGACCTGCTGGGTTCCTCCAGCATTTTGTGTGTGTTGTTCTGGATTTCCAGCATCTGTAGAATCTCTCCTTTTTAAGAGATAGAGGCAGCTGATCCTCAGTCACCTCCTGGACCCTGTCTCTCTCCTCCACCCTCTTTTCATATTGGCTATCTTCCCTCTCTCAGTCCCACTGCAGAGTATCAGCCCCAGGAATCTACAGCTCCTTTTCTCACAGCAGCATGCCCGACTTGTTCCGTTCCTCCAGCAGTCTGTGAGTTTATTTTTTAGAGATACAGCATGGAACAGGCACTTCCGACTCAACGAGCCACGTTGCCTGGCAACCCACCTATTTAATCCTATCCCAGGGGTTCCCGACCTTTGTTATACCATGGACCCCTACCATTAACTGAGGGGTCCGTGAACCCCAGGTTGGGAACCCCTGCTCTAGCCTAATCACAGGACAACCTACAATAGCCAATTAACCTACTAACCGGTTTGTCTTTGGATTGTGGGAAGAAACCAGAGCACCCAGAGGAAACCCATGTGGTCACAGGGAGAATGTACAAACTTCCTTACACCAGAATTGAACTGCAAACTCCGACACTCTGAGTTGTAATAGCATGGCACTGACTGCTACGCTACTCTGATGCTACCGTGTGGTTCCACATTTTTCTGCTCCTCTTGTGTTTATGAAAACGTTGAAGGGTTTACAACACCTCCTTTCACACACATCCGTTTTGGGAATGAGGTCACGACTGACTTTCTTCAGCTTTCTCAATCAGTTTAGTCAAGAGTCAAACGCGTCGGTGTGACCCTAGACACAAGACCACAAGATGCAGGAGCAGAATTAGGCCATTTGGCCCATCGAGTCTGCTGCACCATTCCATCATGGCTGATTATTATTCCTCTCAACCCCATTCTCCTGCCTTAACCCCAACTACTAAAGAACCTACAGTACAGTCATTTAGTTTTATAAATAAATAAATAAAAGCACCCGTTAGTCTTGTGAGACCATGGATCTGGGCCTGGAAAGTCTTCACTCTCCAGGGCGCAGGCCTGTTCAAGGTTGTATGGAAGACCAGCAGTTGCCCATGCTGCAAGTCTCCCCTCTCCATGCCACCGATGTTGTCCAAGGGAAGGGCACTAGGACCCATACAGCTTGGCACCAGTGTCGTCGCAGAGCAATGTGTGATTAAGTGCCTTGCTCAAGGACACAACACGTTGCCTCAGCTGGGGCTCAAACTCACGACCTTCAGGTCGCTAGTCCAATGCCTTAACCACTTGGCCACATGCCCACACATATACATATACACACACACGAAGGGTGATTGATAAGTTCGTGACCTAGGGTAGAAGGAGATGAGTTATTAACTTCAAACTTTCTGCATAATTACTTAGGCCACGAGTCCAGTGTTAACCTTTTAATTCCCAGAACAATTCCCGTGAACATCCTTTAGATCCTCTCCAATACCAGCACATCCTTTCTTCGATAAGGAGCCCAAAATGTTCACAATAATCCCAGTGTGGCCTGACTAATGACCTCTAAAGGCTCAGCATTACATCCTTTCTTTTATATTCGAGTCCTTTCAAAATGGACACATAGACTCAGAACCAAGTAACAGACAAAATGCTGGGCAATCTCAGTGGGTCAGGCTGCGCTTATGGGGGGAAATAAGAGCTCATGTTTGTGCATTGCTCCAGGTTCCAGGACGGCTGGTCAACAAATTACACAGCATATGCTGGTGTTATTAAACCTGACTCTGATCTTCCGGTGTCTCCAGTGCTGCAGAGAAGTCACGAGACTCACAGCAGAGCCCTTGGGAGAGGTGGGGTGAGTGGGAACGAGATAATAATAAAGGTTCTCTGGAGAACTGGCAAAAACACTGTCTGACAGGTGGCACGACAACTACACCATATGAGCCTTCAAAGTGCAGCTACTGTCTGTATGAGGTTTATAATTAGCACAATTAATATTTGTGTGAATTTCACTGCTGGCCTGAGAGGATCTCAGAATGCAGCCATCAGTACGTGTAAATTAGATGTGAGGGTGAGGGTGGCAGTGTTGTAATAAGGTAATGTGTTGCTTCAGACTCTTGTGCCTGGCTGTTCGTACCCTGCCTTGGAAGATAATTGCTGGCCTAAGACTACCATGAAGAAAAGCCAAAATCCATCTTATTCTCCTTCACCAGCTGTGAGCTGGCCATCTCTTTCAATGGACTGGTGTGGGCTAAATGGGCTGAATGGCCTCCTTTCTCTGAATCGTAAATACAGGAGATTCTGCAGATGCTGGAAATTCTGAGCAACACGCACAAATTTCGGCCGCTCCGAGATGATATCAGTATTTGTAAGTAGGATGCCGTGCACAATCCTGATTTGATGGAGGCAGACGTGAGAAACACGGAGGAACATCTGGAGAAACTTCTGAAATGCCTGCTTTGCTGCCGCTGCTACTGTGCGATCGAGAATCTCCAGAGGGGAAGGCCCCAAATCCTTGGTTTTGCCTATTGCTGGGGCCAGGGTTGAAGCGGTCGGCAGAGATGGTGCTCGGTGCTCGGTGTCGGAGGACTGGTCGGAGGCTTGAAGTTTTCGGACGGATTCAGAGTCGGCTGTGGTCGGGTGCTTCCAGGGTGCTGCATCGGCAAGTTTGCGGCGCTGGAAGCTCATGGCAGGGAGAGTTTTTCTTCCTTCTCCATCTGCGTGAGATAATGGGACTTTCGAGAGACTTTGAGACCTTTTTTTTACTGTGCCCATGGTCTGTTCTTATCAAATTACAGTATTGCTTTGCACTGTTGTAACTATATACTATAATTATGTGGTCTTTGTCAGTTTTTCAGTCTTGTTTGTCTTGTGTTTCTGTGATATCGTACTGGAGGAACATTGTATCATTTCTTTAGAGAGTCTGTACAAATATGAGGGATTCTACATCCTCCCTTGATAAAGTCCTGAGGAAGGGTCTCAGCCTGAAATGTCGACTGTTTATTCCTCTCCATGGGTGCTGCCTGACCTGCTGAGTCCCTCCAGTATTTTGTGTTTGTTCCTCTGGATTTCCAGCACCTGCAGAATCTCCTGTGTTTAATACCTCCCTCTGAGCTGTATTGTTTGCTCATCTCCGCCGCTAGTGACGTGCTGTGGGTGGCAGGTGGAGATTCGTCTCTCTCAAAGGAGGTGTAAGATACACCTTCCCTCCGATAGCCTGCAGGTCACCCTTGGGCAAGGTGTAGCACCTGCTTAGCCCCCGATCAGGGTCATGTGAAGCCATGGGAGCAGGTGGTGGATGGTCGTACGAGCAGCCGGTGCAGATCACAAGTCCTGATTATGCGACCACTGACACAGGCAGACCATCCCTTAAGAGTATTGATAATGGCTGGGGTCACTTGTTTTGTAAAGACACTGCCCAGAAGGAGACAATGGCAAACCACTTCTGTCGGAAAAATTGCCAAGAACAATCATGGTCATGGAAAGACCATGATCACATACTTTACAACACAGCACAAAATGATGATGTCATACAACACAGCAGATAACAATGATGTCATATGACACAGCACATAATGATGACGTCATACAACGCAGCAGATAACGATGATGTCAAACGACACAGCACATAATGATGACGTCATACAACGCAGCAGATAACGATGATGTCAAACGACACAGCACATAACGATTATGATGATGAGTGACATAGTGCAACAACAATGGAACAACCCACACAAAACGCTGCAAGAACTCAGCAGGTCAGGCAGCATCTATGGAGAGGAATAAACAATCGATATTTCAGGCCGAGACCCTTCATCAGGACTGGAAAAGAAGAAGGAAGAAGCTGGAATGTGTGGGGAGGGGTAGTTAGAAGCTCAGGTGAAGCCAGGTGAATGGAGAATGGGACATGATGTAAGAAGCTGGGAGGTGATAAGTGGAAAAGGCCAAGGGCTGGAAAAGAAGGAATCTGGTAGGAGAGGAGAGTAGACCTTGGGAGAAAGGGAAGGAGGAGGGACACCCTGAGGACGTCATGGGCAGGTGAGGAGAAGAGGTAAGAGGCCAGAGTAGGGAATTGAAGAAGAGGGAAGGAGGAGGGGAAAATTACCAGAGGTTGGTGAAACTGATGTTCATGCCATCAGGTTGGAAGCTACCTAGATGGAATACGAGGTGTTTCTCCTCCAGCCTGAGAGTGTCCTCATCAAGACTGAAGAAGAGGTTGTGGGTTGACGATAATGGAGTGTTGACCGATCACAATGATCAATCTCCACTGAAGTGGCCACACCAGACGCGGAAGCCCGGGTGTGCTGCACAGGGGAACTGGAAATGCAAACTCACTGTTCCTTTGTTGGTGCAACAATCCCGTTGCCCGTCTCCTGTTACTCCTAGACTACAATTGACTGTGGACTTCAGGAAGGGGAAGTCAGGAGGACACATGCCAGTCATCGTCGAGAGATCAGCAGTGGAAAGGGTGAGCAGCTTCAAGTTCCTGGGTTGTCAACATCTCTGAAGGTCTATCCTGAGCCTAACATATTGATGCAATTACAGCCCCCCGGTGATAAATGATATTGTATCTGTTAAATAGGGGCCGTGGACAATTCTGATTTGATGGAGAGGGACGTGAAGGCACAGAGGAACATCTGGAGAAATTTCTGAAACGCTCGTTCGCTGCTGTCGTTACTGCGCGGTTGGGAAGCTTTCAGAGGGTAGTCCTAAAAATCCTCGGCTTTGCCTACTGTTGGCGACCGAGAAGGAGGTCGAATTGTTCGGACAGAGATGGCGCTCAGTACTCGGTGTCGGAGAGCTGATCAGAGCTCCAAGTTTTCGGATGACTCAGAGTCGGACCGTGGTCGGGTATGGCAGGGAGAGTTTTTCTTTCTTCTCTCCGTCTGCGTGAGATGTGGAACATTTGAAAGACTTTGAACTTTTACTGTGCTTATGGACTTCATCAAGTTATGGTATTGTTGCACTGTTGTAACTATATGTTATAATTATGTGGTCTTGTTAGTTTTTTTCAGTCTTGGTCTGTCCTGTGTTTTGTGATATCACACCAGAGGAAATATTGTATCAACACACATCAAAGTTGCTGGTGAACGCAGCAGGCCAGGCAGCATCTCTAGGA
Organism: Mobula birostris; assembly: GCF_030028105.1. Taxonomy (NCBI): domain Eukaryota; kingdom Metazoa; phylum Chordata; class Chondrichthyes; order Myliobatiformes; family Myliobatidae; genus Mobula; species Mobula birostris. The sequence continues at coordinate 3,127,501 of NC_092383.1, read as the reverse complement.
AGAGGTACAGTTGACCTCTTCCTAGAGATGCTGCCTAGCCTGCTGTGTTCACCAGCAATTTTGATGTGTGTAGCTTGAATTTCCAGCTTCTGCAGAATTCCTGTTGTTTGCGTTTTTGGAAATATTGTATCATTTCTTAATGCATGCATTACTAAATGACAATAAAAGAGGACTGTGTGTCTTCATAATCTAATTACAGGCAAGCTAGAGGCTACATTTCATTAGACACATGAGGAGATTGGTATGGCACCAAAGACTCTAGCAAATTTCTACAGAGCATTGTGACTGGTATGGAGGGACCATGGCACAGAACAGTCGACTCAGCCAGCTCCACCATGGGTACCAGCCTTCCAACAGTCGAGGACGTCTTCAAAAGGCAGTGTCCACCCTGAAGGGCCCTCATCGTCCAGGGCGTCCCCTTTTCTCTTTACAGGTACTATCATCAGTGAGGAGGTGCAGGAGCCTGAAGACACACACCCAGTGTTTTAGCAGTAGATTCTCCCTCTCTGCCAGCAGATTTCCAAACAGCCCATGAACTCATGACCACTGCCTCACCATATCGCTCTCTTTTTGCACCAGTTTATTTTTCATTTATGCATTTCTCACTGTGATTTATAGTCATTTTCAAGGTATTGCTCAATCTGTATTGCTGCTGCAAATTTCACAACATCATCAGATGGGAATTGGAGTGAGTTGCATATCAAGGTTAAGAGAAAAGCAGGGTAATGGGGTTGAGGAGAGGGAGATGGGAGACTTGCCGGGGTAGTGAGGTTGAGGGTGAGGGAGGTGAGAGACTCACTGAGGTAGTGAGATTGAAGGAGAGGAAGACTGGCTGGGGTAGTGGGATTGAGGGAGAGGGAGGTGGAGACTTACCCTTGTAGGGGGTTTCAGGGTGTTGGAGATGGGAGACTGATGGGGTAATGGGGTTGAAGAAGAGGGAGATGAGGGACTGACCAGGTTGGAGGGGTTGAGGGAGAGGGAGATGAGGGACTGATCAGGTTGGAGGCATTGAGGGAGAGGGAGGTGAGGGACTGACCAGGTTGGAGGGGTTCAGGGAGAGGGAGGTGAACTACTGATCAGGTTGGAGAGGTTGAGGGAGAGGGAGGTGAGGGACTGACCAGGTTGGAGAGGTTGAGGGAGAGGGAGGTGAGGGACTGACGAGAGTGGAGGGGTTGAGGGTGTTCGAGGTGGGAGACTGACCAGGTGAGCTGCGAGCTCTCAGCCTACCTTGCATGGCCAATTGCTGTCACCCAGTCATCACAGTCCTTCATGTCCTCTGTCCTCAGCTCCAGGCCTTTCTGGGCATCGTGGCCAAAGTTAATGGTGAAGTAATACTGCAGGAAACAAGGTAACAGAGTCTCTCAGAGCAGCCCCACCAAACAGGTACTTAAGAAAGTTCCATAACATCACCTCCCAGTTCCAATACCATCATTATCACCAAATCCCACCCTCCTGTGGCCATTCGGAGAGACAGCAGAACCTTCACCCTGTATTGGAAGAATCCTGGCTCCACCAGATAGCCCCTCCTCCCTGACTATTGCCTGATGCTGAGGTCAAGAGGTCTAGGTGCTTGGAGTGAACATCATGAATAGTCTGTCCTGCTCCAACCATGTAGACGTCAGGGCCAAGAAAGTTCTCCGATGCCTTTCCTTCCTCAGGAGGCCAAAGAAATTCAGCATGTCCCCGTCAACCCTTCCCAACTTTTATTGACACAGCGCAGAAAGCATCATATCTTAATGCATCACAGCTTGGTATAGTAACCAGCTACAAACACTGCAGAGGGTTGTGGACGCACCTCAGCAGAAACTAGGCTCCTCTCTACGGACTCTGTGTACACTTCCCACTGCCTCAACGAAGCAGCCAGTGTAACCATAGACCCATCCACCCCGGATACTTTCTCTTTCCCCCTCCCTCACTGGGCAGAAGACCATAAGAGATAGGACAGAATTAGGCCATTTGGCCCATCGATTCTGTTCCACCATTTCATCATGGCTGATCTATTTCCCTCTTCGCCCTATGTGCCTGCCTTCTCCCCTTACCCCTTCACAGCCTGACTAATCAAGAACCTCTGCCTCAAATGCACCTGACGACATGTCCTCCAAAGCCGTCTACGGCAATGAATTCCGCAGGTTCACCACTCTCTGGCGGAGGAAATCCCTCCTCATACAGAAGCCTGAATACATGTACCATCAGGCGCGAGGACAGCTTCTTGTAAAACTATTGAACTTCCCTTATTGTGACCCTGCACCTTACTGTTCACCTGTGCTGCACCTTCTCTGTAGCTCTTACACTTTATTCTGCCTTCTGTGTTGTCTTACCTTGTTCTGCCTCGATCCCTGTGTAATGAGTTGATATGTATAAACAGTAATGCAGAGCAAGTTTTTCACTTACCTCAGTACGTGTGACAATAAACCAATTTACCAGCTTAGCATGTTTCTACAATTAATAAACAGACTTAGCTGCTCATTACAATTTTTAAAATTCAGTTTTTCAGAGTTAAAGAGCTTAAACATTAATTACGTCTGCAATCGTCACTATAATGATTGCAAAAATTGCTGGCATGGTGGCGTAGCGGCTAGTGGAACGCTATTACTGCGCCAGTGACCCGGGTTCAATTCCTGCCGATGTCTGTAAGGAGTTTGTACCTTCTCCCCGTGACCGCGTGGGTTGCTCCAGCGTCCTCCCACAGTCCACAGATGTACAGTTTAGGGTTAGTGGGTGCTAGGCATGCGTCGTTGGTGAGAATTGCACACTGCCCCCAGCACACACTTGGCTTCGTCATTGATGCATTTCCCCTCCAGTGCAACTCCACCAGCTAATTGAAGGGGTCAAGTTCTTTAGGGTGATTCAGACCGGAACGGCACTGTGGGAGGGGCCATTACTGAGGGAGGGTCACACTGTGGGAGGGGTGGTACTGTGGGAGGGTCACTCTGTGGGAGGGGTGGTGCTGAGGGAGGGTCACACTGTGGGAGGGGTGGTGCTGAGGGAGGATCACACTGTGGGAGGGATGGTACTGAGGGAGGATCACACTGTGGGAGGGGCCATTACTGAGGGAGGGTCACACAGTGGGAGGGGCGGTACTGAGAGAGGATCACACTGTGGGAGGGGCGGTACTGAGAGAGGATCACACTGTGGGAGGGGCGGTACTGAGAGAGGGTCACACTGTGGGAGGGGCGGTACTGAGGGAGGGTCACACTGTGGGAGGGGTGGTACTGAGGGAGGGTCACACTGTGGGAGGGGTGGTACTGAGGGAGAGTCACACTGTGGGTGGGGTGGTACTGAGGGAGAGTCACACAGTGGGAGGAGTGGTACTGAGGGAGGGTCACACTGTAGGAGGAGTGGTACTGAGAGAGGATCACACTGTGGGAGGGGTGGTACTGAGGGAGGGTCACACCGTGGGAGGGGCAGTACTGAGGGAGGGTCACACTGTGGGAGGGGCCATTACTGAGGGAGACTCACACTGTGGAAGGGCTGGTACTGAGGGAGGGTCACACTGTGGGAGGGGCCATTACTGAGGGAGGGTCACACAGTGGGAGGGGTGGTACTGAGAGAGGGTCACACTGTGGGAGGGGTGGTACACACAATCGATAAGCTATCAGGAAGACCCAAGAGTTGTTGGTTCACTGCTCGGTTATGAACAGAGGACGACTTCAATCCATTTCCTTTATCAATCGCTGCCGGATTTGCCTCATTGCTGTTCACAGGATCTTGCTATGCCTCTGCTTACATTTGAAAGTGAAAGAACGTAGGAGCTCAGGGACTATAGACAGCTGAAGGGAGGACTGGCAGGGACAGGCAGAATGGGAAGAGTGTGGAGTGCTCAGATGATGCTACAGGAGATACCAGGCAGATAACTAACCCCAGGAGGCAACGCTGCCATAAGCCCTCTGACAGGAATAATTCTCACCAAGTACAAGCTCTTCAAATGCTAATCGCAAGAAAGCACACAGCTTGAGAGAGCTTTTGCTCACTTTGAACGTAGTTTTCTTTCAACCATTGTAAAAATCTATTTGTTTATTTTAGCTGTTAAAGAAAGCCCCATCAATACAATCTTCTTTCTGCAAGCAAGTTGGCACAAGTGTAGAGAAATAATCAGCAGCATTCAGAAATGCCTCGGATGTGGGCAAGAGCACAGAGGCTGCAAGAGATGAGCAAGTGTGTGCTGAAGGCCAGTAGTTAAAACCAATTCTTCTTCAGAGGATCCGTCAATATCGTGTGGCTCAGACTCACACTGCAAAATGAAAAGGCTGAAAGAACTCCTTTACAGAAACTGACAATGGCATCTTCTACTCAGAAGGTACAATGTTTAGACCACAAAGCCGCACACTCTGTTCTAAAGGAATGGAAAAGGAGAAATTCATGAATGATTGAAGGGGCAGTTAATGATGGAGTGTGGATGACTTCACTCAACACAGCCCCGAACTGATCCCACAGCCTATAGTTTCACTTTCAAACGCTCTACAACACATCTTCACAGGTTCACTTAATTATTTGTTTGTTTATTTACCTATGGTCAGTTTGTCTACTTCTGCACATTGGTTGTGTGTCAGTCTTTGTGTCCAGTTTTTCAGTGATTCTAATGTGTTTCTTCATTCTACTGAGTATGCCCACAACAAAATGAATCTCAGGGTTGTACTTTGGATTATCAGGAGGGTCACGTGCAGACATCAAAGTCTATGTATTACAACTGTTATATGAACTAGATGGGCCAAATGGCCTAATTCTCCTCCTTTGTCTTATGGTTTAATAATCCATATGGCCAGGAAGGCCAATTGGCCCCTCAAAGGTGTTCCTGCTTTTGGGGGGCAACTTTCAACCTTTAATAAGAGATTCTGCAGATGTTGGAAATCCAGAGCAACACACACACAAACAGAGTGCTGGAGGAACTCAGAAGATCAGGCAGTATCTATGGAGAGCAATAAACAGTCAATGTTTCAGGCTGAGAGCCTTCATCAGGACGATCTTGGCCTGAAACATCGACTGTTTATTCCTCTCCATGGATGCTGCCTGACCTGCTGAGTTCCTCCTGCATTTTGTGCTTATTTCAAACTTAACTCACCTTTTTAAAAAATGTGAAGATGTTACATCCCTTTTCCTCCTGTCCTATCCACATGCCCCCAGCTCCTCACCCCTATCACCATCATCGTGTACCTTTTGTTCATTGCAGTGTGGGCTTCAGAAGCTACATTAAACAGTGGACCTCTTTGTCTATCAGCAAGACGCAGGAGGTGTTGGTGCACCAATCAATGAAGAACAAAGGGAGACCTCTTGTTCTCCAGTAAACTGTTGCTTACCTATCACTGCCAGGTTTAATCAGCCATTTACCTCTTTGCTGTTCATGGGAACTTTCTAATGGGGATAGGAGTTCAACAGTACAAAGTTCAAAGTAAATGTTATTATCAAATCTATAAATGTCACCAACTACAATCCATTTTCTTGTGGGCATACTCAGCAAATTTATAGAACAACAGCTATAACTGAATCAATGAAAGACTGTCAACTACGGCATTCAACCAGAGTGCAAAAGGCAACAAACTGTGTAATACTGTAAGGGGGTTTCTTCTCTTATGTTACTGCGTAGGCTCATTAAAATGGCTTCTTTGTTATGTTAAACGCTGAGAAAGTTTTTGTGCTAGCAGCTTGTTTTGGTTTAAAGTGTGATAAGAATATGTTACGAACCAATTGGGATAGTTGATATGTTTTTGGTGTATTTGAAGATACTGTATGCACGGGGTTTTGGGGGAGGAGGTGGGAGAGAGAGAGACAGAGGATGGACCAGGTGCTGTGAGCCCACTAACGGGGTCGGACCCTGAGGAGGGCGTTCGGCGAGGAGAGGAGATTGAGACGGACTTGTGTGGAGCGTCTGGTCGAACACTGTTGTTGGTCCCAGGCGGCCGGTTGAGGTGGTCCGAGGGGTCGCAGGGTGAAGAAGAAGGTCCTGAGCTCTAACTGTGCACGAAGAGATTGAACTTTGATAAGTGTGGCGCCTTTTATTTTCCTTTTATATTTTATTCTCTATTAATTGTATAGTTCCGGTAATATCTATAAACTGTAAATCACTTAATTGTATCTGGTGTATTGTCTGTTATTTGGGCGGGGTGGGGTACCTCACACAGCATCCACACAAACTAATTACCCAGTTTGGCGGGGCTGAAGGCTCTCCCAGTACTCTCCCCCCACCCCCCTTCCCCCTCACCTGGTCTCACCTGTCACCCGTCAGCTTGTACTCTCCCCCCGCCCTCCCTTCCCCCTCACCTGGTCTCACCTGTCACCTGTCAGCTTGTACTCTCCCCCCACCCCCCCTTCCCCTCACCTGGTCTCACCTGTCACCTGTCAGCATGTACTCTCCCCCCACCTCACCCCTTCCCCTCACCTGGTCTCACCTGTCACCTGTCAGCATGTACTCTCCCCCCACCCCACCCCTTCCCCTCACCTGGTCTCACCTGTCACCTGTCAGCTTGTACTCTCCCCCTACCCCCCCCTTCCCCTCACCTGGTCTCACCTGTCACCTGTTTGCTTGTATTTCTTCCCTCCCCAACCCCACCTTCTTATTCTGGCCTCTTCCCCCTTCCTTTCCCATCTTTATGAGGAGTCTCAGTCTGAAATGTTGACTGTTTATCCCTTTCCACAGATGTAGCATGACCTGCTGAGTTACTGTAGCATTTTGTGTGTGTTGCTTTCATTTCAATGTTTGTCTTTCTCTTGTTCCCTGCTGTAACGGAGATTTTCAGAAGGCTTTCTTCTCCCAGATGCATCAGCCAGGCTGGGTGTACGTATACATTCATGCCTTTGTAAAACAGTTGAAGCATTAGTTGGGAATAATATTTACAGGGTGGCCTAGAATGGGCACAGCAGTAATGTAGCGGTTAGCGTGATGCTATTACAGGTCACCGTTTCAGTTAGTGTGGCGCCATTACAGTTCACCGTTTCGGTTAGCGTGACGCTATTACAGTTCAGCGTTTCGGTTAGTGTGGCACCATTACAATTCACCGTTTCGGTTAGCGTGACGCTATTACGGTTCAGCGTTGCAGTTAGTGTGACGCTATTACGGTTCAGCGTTGCAGTTAGTGTGACACCATTACAGTTCACCGTTTCAGTTAGTGTGACACTATTACAGTTCACCGTTTCGGTCAGTGTGACGCTATTACAGTTCAGCGTTTCAGTTAGTGTGGCACCATTACAGTTCACCGTTTTGGAATTTGGCGTTCAATCCCAGCATCCTCTGTAGGGAGTCTGTATGTCCTCCCCGTGCAATGCGTGGGTTTTCTCCAGGTGCCCTGGCTTTCTGTAACAGTCCAAGGACGTGCCGGGCAGGTCAACTGGTCATTGTTCATTGTCCCATGATTACGTTAGGTTTAAATCGGCATTTTCACAGGCTGCTGGGCACCGTGGATCAAAGGGACGAAAGGGCCTATTCCGAGCTGTGTCTTTCAATACAGTGTGCATGGCCTGTTTTATATCACAGAACTTTTCTCAAAAATATACCTTATTGAAGTATATAGTTATATGAACAGAACGTGACATTTTCATCATCCACTGCGCTAAGATCATCATTATATATGCTTTTCATTTTTACACGTCAGCATGGCATCAGTGTTTAGTCGCTAACGTTCTGTGGGCAATGGATTTTATCTACAGGAGAAGCTGCTCTATCATCAATGATCCCCACCCTCCAGCTGGTGGCATCTTCTCACAGCTACCATCAGGCAGGGCGTACAGAACCGTGAAGTCCCTCACCACCAGGTCCAGTTTCCTTCAACCATTCCATTCTTGAACCAACCAGCGCTGCCCTGAACACTGCAGTTTAGCAACACTATGACCACTTTGCTCTAAAATGGACTTACTTTTCTTGTGAAAAAAATATAGGTATTGTTTCTTTTAAATTTAGAACACAGAACATTACTGCACAGTGCAGGCTCTTTATTGAAACAACACACACACACACAAAATGCTGGAGGAACTCAGCAGGCCAGGCAGCATCTATGGAAAAGAGGGCAGAGCAGTCGATGTTTTGGGCCGAGACCCTTCAGCAGGACTATTCACCTGTGCTTTTTTCCATTGACGCTGCCTGGCCTGCTAAGTTACTCCGGCATTTTGTGTGTGTGTGTGTGTGTGTGTGTGTGTGTGTGTGTGTGTGTGTGTGTGTGTGTGTGTGTGTGTGTGTTGCTTGGATTTCCAGCATCTGGAGATTTTCTCTTGTTTGTTATTTATTATTGATTTATTGATTGATTGATTGATTGATTGAGATACAGCGCAAAAAAAGGTCCTTCTGGCCCTCCCAGCCACGCCACATAGCAATGCCCAATTTAACCCTCACCTAACGGGGTGATTTGCGATGACCAATCAAACTACCAACCAGTTCATCTTTTGGACTGTGGGAGGAAACCAGACCACCCGGAGGAAACAACACGGGGAAAAGGTAAAACCCTTTACAGGCAGCAGCAGGAATTGAACCCAGGCCGCTGATGCTGTAAAGTGTTGTGTTAATCACTACGCTAATGTGCCACCCCTGTTTAACCTACTCCAAGATCAATCTAACCCTTCCCTCCTACATAACCCTCCTTTCTTCTTTGATCCACATGCCTATCTACAAGTCTGTTAAAAATTCTTAGAAGTTTGGATAAGTACATGGCAACTTTCCTTTACTGGAAGCACACTGCGATGGAGCTGGATTGTGGTTATCTGGACTGTACAGTATGTTGACAGTTTAGACCGAGATCCAGAATTACAATTGTGAATCAGAGATCAAAAAGCAGAGTGGGAACAGGAACTGGGCCTGCACCACGATTCAACAAAACCAAAGTTGAGTTTATTGTCATCTGCACACATATACGTGTGCACAGGTGCAATGGAAAATATATTCACAGGAGCATCACAAGCACATAATGTCAGATTTAGAATATAGAACAGTACAGGCCCTTCAGTCCACGAAGTTGTCCCGAGCTTTAACCTACTCTAAGATCAATCTAACCCTTCCCTTCCACATAGCACTTCCACTTTTCTTTCATCCATGGGCCAATCTAAGAGTCTTTTAAATATTCCTAATGTATCTACCGCTACCACTGGCTCTGGCTGGGCGTTCCACACACTCACAGCTCACTGTGTTTAAAAAAAACTACCTCTGGCAACACCTCATATTTTCCTCCCAACACCTTTAAATAATGCCCCTCAAATTGGCTCTTTCCACTCTGGAGGAGTCTGGCTGTCCACTTGGTCTATGCTTCAGCATCTTATACTCCTCTATCGTCACCTCTCATCCTCCTTCATTCTAAAGAGAAAAACCCGAGTTCCTTCAACCTCAATTCATGCTTTTCTTGCGAATGCTTCTAATCTGACGCTGTGTCTGCAATGCTGCTGCAGGTTCTGCTTTGCACCCCTGCATACGTGTAATTGTGCAGCAACAATTAACTTGAATTTGACTTTAAAGATTAAAGGTTAGTTTTATCTGTCACCTGTACAGCCAGTGAAGAGTGTCATTTGTGTCAAAGCAAGTCAGTGAGGATTGTACTGGGCAGCCTCTAGGGTTGCCAAGCTTTCGGTGCCAACATAGCACGCCCACAACGCAGTGCCCCTCACCCGATGTCACTGGAATGTGGGAGGAAACCGGAGCACCCGGAGGAAACCCACACGGTACAGACTCCTTACTGACAGCGGTGGGAGTCAAACCCCGGTCGGGCATCGCTGGGGCTTTAAAGTGCTATGCTAACGGCTGCTTTACTGTGCCCTAATGACTTTGACTTTGACTTTGAGAGCTGTTCCTTCCGCTGCGTGTGCTGTGGCGAGAGGACTCTCTGCTGGGGTTTCACTGAATTTCAGTGCATCCGTCAGTGCACGTACAGCAGGCAGCAGCACTCACCTGCAGAAACTCCCCACACTTGGAAGTCCAACGTGCTCCAGACAAATCTCTTTCTCACGCCTGTCTCAGAATATTTTCTGATAGCATAATTTGCGCAAAGAATGTATGGGTTTAGGACGAGATTCACATGGAATGTGACAACATTATGAACATCTTAATGTTGCCAGGGTGTTAGGTTAGCGAGGCAGCTAGTGTAAGGCTTCACAGTGCTGGTGATCAGGGTTCAATGTCCATCGCTGTCTGTAAGGAGCTTGTACGTTCTCCCCGTGCCCGTGACCACGTAGGTCCCCCCGCCCCACATTCCAAAGATGTATGAATTAGGGCTAGTATTATTCAACATTTTCATATGATGTAATTTGACCTTTCCGAATCCTTCTTATTAAAAAAAACTACCTCTGGCAACACCTCATATTAATATATGAATACAGGAGCGGAGTTGACGACATTACTGAATGTAAAAGTTGCTGGTGAACTGACGAAGGGTCTCGGCCTGAAACGTCGACTGCACCTCTTCCTAGAGATGCTGCCTGGCCTGCTGCGTTCACCAGCAACTTTTATGTGTGTTGCTTGAATTTCCAGCATCTGCAGAATTCCTGTTGTTTACATTACTGAATGTGTTCGATTTAAGATAATGGTCTAGCCTTGTTTTGTTCCGTTTGCTTTTTTTATGGGTTTTGTATTTAGTTTTTGTTTGTTTCTTTTGGGATTTTTCTTTGTATTTTTTTTCTTTTTTTCTTTATGATTAATTATATTAAGAGTTTGGAAGTCTATTATACTTGTATTATTTGAAATCTTTTTTGTACATGCCTATCAACAATAAGATTATTCCAATCTCTCTGTATCAACATTATTATTCTGTTTATAATTTTGGAACATTAATAAAAAGATTTAAAAAGAAAGAATTCGGGTCAATAAGTTGTGGGCACCAGAACCATAACGATACTTGCAGATCGTGTTGGCCATTGACGCAAAACGACACATTTCGATGTCCATGTGACAATTAAACCTCATCTCTTTATTTTAGCTTGATCTTCAAACTAATGTTAAGCAATTTTCAGAAGGAATTTTGGTCACAGCTTTTACTAAGCGCTGCAGTGCTTGAGCATTTGACACTACACTGCCCTTATTGACTTGTTTACCAAGTCTGGAGACAGAGTTTAAAATTATCCAGCAAGGGGTTGGTGACATCACCGTACACCAAGCAGCGCTGTCACATTTCCCTGGAGTAATCAGACTGTACAGCCCACTAGAGCAGAAGATTCAAAATGAGGGCACCGTCTCGGTGCAGACAACAACCTGGCCGCACACACTGAGGGCTGTTCAACGCCCCCACCCCCCAGGTGAGGCAGTACCTGGTGCTGAGGGAGCCTCCAACCCTTTTTACCACAAATTCAGCAGGCCCAGACCTGTGAGTTTGTGGTTCCCAAAGCTTCTTCCTCCTGGGACTGTTGTAGACTTGTTGACAGAAATTAATTGTTGTGGATAATTAAAAACTCTTATCATCTTTGTATCATGTAACCTCATGGATGAGAGAAGAAGAATCTTGAAAATTACAATGTGCCGACCTTTCAATTTACTCTCAGATTAATCCAACCCTTCACTCTTACGTGGCCCTTCAGAAAGGAGACACTCTACGGATGCTGGAAATCTCAGCCAACACCAAGTGAGGGGGCCGAGGGGTGATGAGGGGGGGGGATGAAATAAGAAGCTCGGAAGTAAAGGACTGAAGAAGGATCTGATTGGAGACGAGAGTGGACTGCAGAAGAAAGGGAAGGAGCAGGGGCACCAGAGGGAGGTGATGGGCAAGTGAGGAGAAGAGAAGGGGTGAGAGGGGAACCGGAATGGGGAATGGGAAAAGAGCAAAGGGGGAGGGGGGAGAATTTACCGGAAGATGGAGAAATCGGCATTTGTACCATCAGGTTGGCAGATACTTGGACAGGATATGAGGTGACCCTCCGGCGACTGGAGCTTGGCCTCACCGTGGCAGTACAGGGCAGCCATAGACTGACAAGTGAAAATGAGAAGTGAAATTGAAATGGGTGGCAGTGAAAGTGCTCGACAAAGCTCAGAATGTGCTGCCTTGGATGAGTGCTGACTGTTGGAGACAGGAATCTGGAGGCTCTGGTTCCACAATAGTCTCAGCAAATGCCCCAGTGTGACACTGAAGGAGAGCCGCACAAACTGATTTAGAGATACAGCGGGGTAACTGGTCCTTCTGGCCCGAGCCCTCACCGCCCAATCACACCCAGGTGACCAGTTAACCTCCTAACCCAGAGGTCTTCGGAATGGGAGAGGAAACTGGAGCACTCGGAGGAAACCCACGCGGTCACGGGGAGAACGTACAAACTCCCCACAGACAGCGACAGGAATTAAACTCGGGTCATCGGCGCTGTAAAGTGTTCCGCTAACCACCATGCTACCGTGCCAACCCTAATCAAATACAAAAGCCTTCACCAATTTGCATGCCATCCTTGCGCAGGAGTCATGCTAATCCACTCCAACTTTAGTACATGTGCTGTCGAAATGGACAGGCATCTCTGCACGTTTCTGTCTGCCCGTTTACGTGAAAGCAGGACGTGCCGCGGCATCTGTCTGATGAAGAGGCAGGGGGATCTCCTGGGTGTCCCAGCCAGTAGTTATGCCCCATCTGATATCACTGAGAACACGTAAGCTGGCCAACGACACATTGCTGTTACCGTGCACAAGCAGCAAGCTGTGCTATGCTTTCCACATTCTAACACTGACTGCACAGTGTTACACAAAGAGTTGTGGCTTGTTCCGACAGGGAATGGGTGCTAATTGTAACCACTTCCTGAAATTCTACCTGTGGTAGGAAATGTACTCATCAAACTCCTTCACTTGAGCAATGACAAGGATAAGCTTAAAGTTAAAAAAAGAACTTATTGTCAAAGTTCATATATGTCACCATATACAACCCAGAGATTCACTGTCTTGCTCAATAAGCTCATAGAATAACCCTAACAGAATCAATGAAAGGTCGCACCGACTTGGACAATCTGTCAGAGCAAAGTTCCTTTCTCGCACCTTCAACCCTGTACCTACAAATCACTGCCTCTCATCTTTCCAGTCCACAGCGAGAAAACAGAGCTCAAATCAGGAGAACATCAATGGGACACAAGTTATTCCCAGTGCAGCACCTTCCCAGTAAACTATCCTGCCTCACAGGAAGGGTGAATCATAGGTATACAGCACAGGTAACTGGCTCTTCCAGCCCAACGAGCTGCTCTGTGCAATCACACCCACGCGATCAATTAACTTACCAACCTGTACATCTTCGGAAAGTGGGAGGAACCTGTAGCACGTAGAGAAAACTCACACGGTCACGGGGAAACATACAAACACCTTACAGGCAGCAGTGGCAATTGAGCCCGGGTCGCAGGCTACGCTAACCACTGCTCCATGGTGCTACCCCCACCCGGCAGCTCTTGTTCTACAAGAATCATTGTCATTAAACACGTGGCCTCCTGTGGAACTGTTTGTTACCAGAGTAGGGTCTAATGCACAGGAGAGAAGTTCATCTGAAGTGTGTGTGAGTGTGTGAGAGTGTGAGTGTGTGTGTGTGAGTGTGAGTGTGAGTGTGTGTGTGAGTGGGAGTGTGTGTGTGAGTGTGAGTGTGAGTATGTGTGTGAGAGAGAGAGAGAAGGAAGAGTAAAGGATTGAGAGGGGGAGGGGAAGAAGGGGTAGAGGAGGGGATGGGGAGAGAGGGGGAGAGGGAGGGGGAGTGGGGAGAGAGGTGAGGGTGAGGGGGAGAGGGATGAGGGAGGGGAAGTGGGAAGAGAGGGGAGGGGAGAGGGGTGAGAGTGGGGGAGAGGGATGAGGGTGAGAGGGTGAGAGAGGGGAGGGGGAGAGGGATGAGGGGGAGAGGGAGAGAGGGATGAGGGTGGGGGAGGGGTGAGGGAGGGGGGAGAGGGGGAGAAGGGTGAGAGTGGGTGTGAGGATGAGGGTGGGGAGAGAGGGGAGGGAGAGGAGTGAGGGTGCGGGAGGGAGTGAGGGAGAGAGGAGGGGGAGAGGGAGAGAGGGGTGAGGGTGGGGGAGGGGCAGAGGGGAGAGGGGTGAGGGAGAGAGGGGGGAGAGGGGGAGAGGGGGAGAGGGGTGAGGGTGAGGATGAGGGTGAGGGAGAGGGGGAGATGTCTCAGAGATCTTCACTTGTCTTTTCCACACACTTTCTCAGCACCTGTGACGGGCTGTGCCCCTCCCTCTGCACGCCCCAGTGTGGAGACCGTGTCCTGGGAGACTCTCACTAACCGCGCCGGGTTGGCGTTTGAACAACATCCTGAATTCATGGCTCAGTAACAGCCGCCACCGTGTCAGGAAGGGAAAGGAGTGTCCGAACTACAACCATTTCTAACCAATACTGATTTATGAGTGCTATTTACTGTCATTGAGGAAATATTAATTTATTTATTTCAGTTACGAGATGTTCTAGTTAATTATAGTACTGTGGATTTGTTTCCCTGGTAACCAATTAAAGATTTCCTAAATGTACTTTTATGTACCAGAGTGTATTCTTTTGGCTCCATATAAGTGAATAATATCAGGAGATGCTATCTTTAGAAATCAGATGATTCTGGTACGATTCCACCATGGATACTTTGATATGCTTTAACTAAAGCTGCTAGATCCTCTCTCAAGATCTGAACTCCATCTCAAGTTCCTTTCCACGTGCAGACTATAAAAGGATTTAAATGAAATTATTCTGGCATAATTATTCCTATATTTGTTCAGTGTATGTTAGGTTGTTCCCAACTCGGTACTGATGTGACACAGAAGATCCCTGTGTTGTCTGTCAGCCTCTGAGGTAGGCACTCCTGCCGGTGAGGCGGGGCACGGGGGCTGTGGTTGTATTCGGTGCTTTTGGTGCGGCCTGCTCTACATCCGAGACCTGATGTTGACTGGGGGACTGCATTGTCCAGCACCTTTGCTCCACCTGCCACAAAGGTCAGGATTTCTCGGTGGCCACTCATTTCAATTCTCCCTCCAATTCCCATTCTGACATGTCCATAGGACCATAAGACAAAGGAGCAGAAGTCAGCCATTCGGCCCATCGAGTCTGCTCCATGTCAGTCCATGGCCTCCTCTACTGCCACGATAGGGACAGTCTCAGGGTAGAGGAATAACACCTCATATTCCGGCTGGGTAGCCACCAATCTGACGGCAGGGGCATCAATTTCTC